>NW_022990935.1:0-32072 GCF_902827175.1 Gymnodraco acuticeps
TTTCAAGTCTCCCATGAGCTCAGCAGCTAGAGTGCAGATATCTCAATGAAAACTGAAGTCGTCCTCCAACAGAGCAACAGGAATATACAGGACATAGAACTGATAAAATAGTGCAAGAGAATGTTTTGAGATGTGCAAGTAAATACAAATATATATGAAATAGTGCAAGGAGAGTCTATATACAAGTACATGGAATATGATATGTAGATGAATAATGTTCAAGATACAAACAGATGAATGTAATGGATGTTCTTCACAGAGTTCAGGTGTTTAAAGGTCCCATGCTGATGAAGCCATATCTAGGAGCTTATATTATTTAATAGTTATCCATTTATTTTATTGTTCTTTTTTGTTTATAGTAAATCTTCCTTTGAATTCTTATTTAAGTTTATCAAATAAGTTGTACCATGCCTCTGTTTTGTAAAGGCAGCCTTTGGGCACCGGGGGAGGGGAGACCGGCTCATTATAAATATGGGAAACAGGTGGTAGTGAGCGGCGCACCCGGTAGGCTTATGGTTTTTTACCATCGGGTAAGAAGGAAGAGAAATGCTTGATGTGTTGATAATAAATTGCACTGAAACGACTTTGATCGGACCTTGATTTTACCCATGCGTAAGATTCGCTGACGGGTGCCTCAGCGGCACTTAGCGTTATATTTCTTTCTTATATTTTTATGATTTTGGTCGCTATACATGCAGTGTTTGAAATGGGGGGGAGCCAGGGGGAGCTTGGCTCCTCTAAAGAGGGGGGAAGCTCCCCTGAAGGCCGACTGAGATAAATAGGGGGAGCCGCATATTTGTGTCTCACAGATTAGTCATTGTTCATTACAGTTTCTGAATATTTGTGAATATTTCTGGGTGTTGCCATCTGTACGTGGTGGTGCTGCATTCTTTACGCTACTTACGTTGCTATGGTTACGGCGGCAAGAAAAATGTGGATGTGAGATTTGCAAAGAGGCGAAAAGTTTATCGATCTCCCTGCCGCTGGCAGAACAATCCACCTTTGTGCACCTTTCACAAGAATGGATTCAGGGAAAAGTCAGCAGTGATCAACAGAATAACCTGCGGAAAAAGATTTATAAGCACCAAGAGCCAGGCACACGAAAAAGAGATCGAGATTTCGGAGATGAGAAAAAAAGATGTCCTACCAAATAAGGTATTGGCAATCAATGTTGATCTAATGCAGGAAACATATACATCTTTCAGGTCTGCCTATATATGATTGCCAAAACAAAATAGGGCTCCCCCGAAAGCAAATGGGTAATTCGAACACTGGTCCCAGTGGCGACTGGTCATTAGGGGCACAGCCCCACCTAGTGTCAGCAGAAAGTATTAAAATAATTATTACGATGCAGTTTGGTTTTAAAATGTTTTCAGTACAACCAGCCATTGTGTTGTTATACATTTGAGAGATGCTGGATACATGTTGAGCTATTTAAACGAATTAAATCAGCACATTGATAACCGGGACTAACATCGCATCTGCAGCTGTTATTTTCGAGGTGGTATCTGAAGAGGAGCTGCTGTAGGAGAACCAGCGGACAGCTAACGGCGGCGAGGCCACAACCGGACGGGAACCATGGCCAACTTCGCAGTTCAGAGGATAAAACGTGAATTCAGGGAGGTGCTCAAAAGCGAAGAGACGAGCAACAACCAGATAAAGGTGGACCCGGTGGATGAGAACTTCACAGACCTTAAAGGGGAGATAGCAGGGCCCCCTGACACACCATATGAAGGGCGTAGATATCAACTAGAAATAAAAATTCCAGAGATGTATCCATTCAATCCGCCCAAGGTGCGGTTTATCACAAAGATCTGGCATCCCAACATCAGCTCAGTCACAGGTGCAATATGTCTGGACATTCTCACAGACCAGTGGGCAGCAGCTATGACACTGAGGACGGTCCTCCTGTCAATACAAGCCTTATTGGCAGCCGCAGAACCAGATGATCCACAGGACGTAGTGGTAGCCAATCAGTACAAGCAGAACCCAGAGATGTTCAAACAGACAGCGAGGCTCTGGTCTCATGTCCGGAGTACACACGCAAAATAGACAAACTCTGTGCCATGGGCTTTGAAAAAAATGCAGTAAAAGTCCTGGGACGTGGAGACAGCGACAGTGCTCCTGCTCAGTATCTGAATCTTGACAATCCTCTTTATCACTGTCCCCCCTCCTCACACATGTACCCCCTCTCTCCTCCGCTGTCTGAAGGCGTCTTTTTCCCTGTTGCCCTCTTTTTTTCATGTGGACTCCTCACCTCCACGCATCCCCCCCCCCCCTCCATGCTCATCAGTTCTGCTGTACCTCACTCCAATTAGTCGCTCTGGTTTCTTTAAGTTCAATTCGACATTCCGCTACATTCAGAGAACTTCAGACACATCTTCGCCCCCTTTTGAAGCGAGATGCCAGACTTGAGACCCCGCCCACGCCTGCCACTCCCCCGGCTCGTCTGGCTGTATCCAAGAAGCGGCTGTCAGCGGCTTAGCCTTGCCTATGCAGTGCATTTAATTTCACGCGTGTAAACATTTCTAGGAGCAAATGAAGCCATTCAAGGAGGCTCTTTTCCACCCGCTGGGGATGTTTCACACACTTATAGCTTGTTTTTCTAAGCGGGAATGGGCGGAGTCCTACTACATAACATCTTTAAATTGATAGCAATTTTCAAATGTGTTTACGATGTGTCTAACATCACTTCCTTCACTTGTGGGAAAGTAAGTAAAGTGCACCAGGTAGCAAACAAGAAGTTATACAGACACACTGTAGGACGAGGCTTATTCCCAGTATTACAACAGCTCATAAAGTGTCACTGAGGTGTTCACACACAGTAGCCGAAGCTCCTGCAGCAAACCCCAGCTTCCATCCCCACACCTATTTCGTGACCTGGCTTATTCCCCTGTCCCTTTCATCCTGCAGGAGGAATACATTTGAATTCTTGTTTTTAAACTGAAAGAAAACAAAAGAAACAGCAGTAACACAACCTGTCACAAGTCTGTATTGAAATAGTTCAAAATGGATCTGAAATATTGCATCATCTTAACTACGCTAACAGATAAATATGTCAAACATGATTCATCTGTAAATAAAGATATTAAAGTCTGTGTAAATAAAAAAAAAATAATAATAATAATGATTACAACAAAATGCAAAAAATAAATTAAAATATATATAAAATACATTTTAAGATCATGTTTAATCATCTGATTCGTCTCATTGCTGTTTTAGTCTGTGTTCTTCTAATTAGTGTCTACAGTGTGTGCCTATTGAGCTGTTTAGAGCCATGTGGGACAAAACCCGATCCTGCCCCTCCCTCTCTCTGTCTAAGTGAACGGTGACTGTAAAAACTACACTGCGCATGCTCAGAGTATTTTCCTATTTAATGTGTGTGGCAAAAAAATAATGACCATAGCGGCACTGAGCTGCCATCCCCACCATACGTCATCTCACATCATTCAGAGCTGATTGGCTGTAAGTACATGTGCCGCGAAAAGTGTGGTGTGTGAAGAGGAGACGAGAGACGCGTCCTAAAACCAGGAAGTAAGCTGCGCATGGCTTCCCTCCACAAAAAAGCAATGAGATTTCTCCATAGGATTTTAGAAAATAGCTAAAAATAAGATCTGTGGGAAACGTAGCTGTTAGATAAATGCACGTTTTGTTCAGCCGGATAATATCCACATGTCTACCCTACTTTTATCATTTTCGAATCATAAATCCATCATTAGATTTATGATAGACTTTTGAAACTACAAGAACATAAGGAGGACTTTACAAAAAAGTAATAGAGATTTTTGTCCAGAAGGATAGGCAAATGGACTTCATCTTCAAGTCAAGGTAAGACCGCACTTGTATTGAAGATGGGATCTTACTAAGAGAACAATTCAATATTTAAATGATAAAATTACATTTTTTGGGTATCCTTCTGTTGAACTGTCTGTTTAAAATTAATTGAAGCATCAGACTAAAGAGGCTTTTGAAAATAATATTATATTTTGATTTAGGTCAAAATATAATATTTGTAAACCTGAAGAGTCAGAGCCTCAGCAGCCATGAACCTCACTGCAGAAGCTTATATATAGACATCTACGTTTTTTGTGCCCCACCACTTTTGTACATATAGAAACGCCACTGTATATGATTGCCAAAACAAAATAGGGCTCCCCCGAAAGCAAATAGGTAATTTGAACACTGGTCCCATGTCATGCTTTTCCGGTTCTGACCCGTCCCCTTGTGTTCTGTGGCTTCTGCATGTGAACGGTCTGCAGAGCCACAAACCCTCAGAGTACACCCTGTAGGGAGTAAAACTCTAACACAGAGAAGACCTGTCTGTGCTGCCCCAGAACGCCTCGTTGGACATTTATCTTTTTCCATTGTTTACTTCCTGGGTACTGTGACGTATTTCGGTATAGTGACGTAACGTCTGCGGAACCATTACGTTTGGACCAATCCGCGGACTTCCTCACACACACACTCGGCAAGACGTTGCGAGGCTCGCTGCTGCGAGGAGCGGGACACTGTGAGCTGGGGTTGGCGTGAGTTTGGAAAATTGCACAATATAAATGTATTTTAGTATACCTCAACAATGGAATTATGATCAGTAGTTCTGGCCATGACATGGGACCTTTGACAGTCTCATGTCCAGTGGGATGGAGCTGTCATCTCATATAATAATACACTGTAGTTTGCCATATACTCATTGTTCCTTTTGTTTTTTAGCTTTTTAAGGTTATTTCATTTGGTGTAATATTGTAACTTGTCTTTAAATGCTTATATTCTATTATCAATCTCAATCTTTATTTATTTATATAGCACATTTAAAACAAACCTTCAGTTGACCAAAGTGCTGTACAGGCAGTAACTACAATATTGAATAACACAATGGGAGTACAATAATAAAACAATAATTAAAAACATAATAAAAAGCACAATAACTAGAAACATATACAAAATAAATAAATAAAAAAACACATACAAATGTAAAAATGTCATGTTCAACTAGTATTAAAAGCAGTGCAAAGAGGTGAGTTGTAGCTGGGATTTAAAAAGTTCAATAGACTCAGCAGTCCGGATATGTGCTGGTAGGCTGTTCCACAGTCTGGGAGCTGCAACACTGAAGGCCCTGTCACCTCTGGGTTTTTTCCTGCTCCGAGGAACCACCAACATATTCTGCTGAGCTGAGCGCAATGCTCTAGCTCAGTGACCACCAACTGGCGGCCCGCGGGCCACATCCGGCCGCAGACATTCTCATCCGGCTCCGCACGACTGGGGTGACGTGGCGTTGGCGGAGAGTGGTACTGCGTTCGCCCCCACGCCCATTTTTTTTTTATACAACGTCTCGTGAGTAAGGTGCAGTACCGGAGTCCAACAGAGAGGCAGCAGCTGCGGGACAGTAGACTGCGAAACCTTCCCTGCCTTGAACAAGAATTGATCCTTTGATTGATTGATTGATTGAAAAGTGTATTAAACAGCTTGTATATTGGGTTACAGTTACAGTACAGCTCAAAACATACAATTGTTAAGGGGATGCAGACCAGAGAAAGACTTTCGGTCTTGTTTACATCAGGGTCCCCTTTTCCAATTCATCATGTTCATTTAAGACATATAAGACATATTTGACATAACAGATGGCTTATTTACAATTTACATACAGGTGGTTTTTTTTTTTACATACAGATTGCTATTTACAATTTTCATTTTAGATTTCGTTCTAATACATCCTAACCGGACATTTAAGACATACCAAGTCTACAGATATACAGTTAGTAACAAGAGTCTAAAATGCGAGTAGTATATACATAGATGGGGGGGGGGGGAAGCTGTCCATTGAACGACCAGGCTGAGATTTTGTACCATTACCGGGGCCAGTTTTGCAATGCTCTCCCCCGAAGGTGCTCTTTAAGAGAGGTTTTTGAAGGTAAGTATAGTTTTACTTTCCTTCGTTGTGAAGAGTCTGGTTAATGCGCTCCGCACCACAGCAGCAGCCCCGCTGCGACAGAGTCCAACAGAGAGGCAGGAGGAGCTGCGGGACAGTAGCCCTAGAAGCAGGGTTGGGTTGTAACGGAATACATGTAACGGCGCTGTTACGTAATCAGAATACAAAAATCAAGTAGGCTAACTGTATTCAGCTGGCGTTACATTTAAAAAACGAGTCATCTGATTACAGTTGCTTTCGTAAACCTGAAGTGAATACATTTTGGAATACTTATTGGAATTATTGGTGGAAAAGTTTCCTCACAAAATGTAATATTCATTACCGGCAGAACGTGTGCACCACTGCACAGCGCTGCAGCATGTCTGTGAGCGAGAGAGAGGTGCAGCGTGTCTGTGAGGCACCGCCCCCGCACGCAGTGAGAGAAGAGATCTCTTTTAAAATATATTGAAAGTTAGAAACGGAGATGGTTAAATAAAATGTGCAAGATAACGTTTATGTAGCATTTCTTTATTGTCGAAATGATGACATTTATAACGGGATCAAATCAAAGTGAATGGCCTGCTGCTGCTGAATGCCTGGGCAAGGTGACTGGAACAAGTTTGAAAAGTTATTACATCGTTTCAGATAATAAATAATAATGATAATTCATTCTATTTTAGGGGCGCCTTTCAAAGCACCAAGGACACCTTACAATTCATAACATATTCTAAGGAAAGGTTTTAAGGCAGTACAAAGAATGCAGTCCGGGGTGATGTTTTTGTATGTGGGTTGCAGATGAGAGAGCTGTCCAGAATGACACCAAGATGTTGTGTTTGAGTTCTTGATAAGCCCTTTCTAAAACAGTAAAATACGTGTCTCCTGTTCACCCCAAAACATACCCATCTGTTATGGAAAAAGAAAGATTATTCTAAAAGTAATCTGAATACGTTACTAACTGTATTTGATTACTTTCAGAGCATGTATTCAGTAACTGATTACATTTACAAAGTAACCCTCCCAACCCTGCCTAGAAGTGATGCTTCGTTAGCGTGAAGAGTCTGCTAAGCTTTATGCGGTCAGCAGTACCTGAGCGTGCTCCATTAGCATTGTGGACTATATAAAAATCGCTGGCCCGCGATAGTGTCTATTTGGATACATTTTGGCCCTGGACAAATGTAGTTGGTGATCCCTGCGAGTCTAGCTGGAGCATGGCGGTGCTGCAACAACTCAGACAGGTAATGTGGTGCCAGTCCATGTAATGATTTATTAAAAACAACAAGTAAGTACTTGAACTGGATCCTGTAAACTGACAGGAGCCAATGAAGGTTGCCAAAACGGGTGTGATGTGGGTCATAACGTCTCTTCCAGTAAGAAGGCGTGCAGCTGCATTTTGGACCAAACACTTATCAACACCAATATACAGGGAGTTACAGTAGTCTAAACGAGACGTATAAATAAGTGGATTAGCTGTTCCAATTCCTTACAGGAAGATACCTTCCCCCAGAAGCCGCAGCTGGAAGAAGCTTGTTTCTTGACAACTGAGCTTATCTGTTTATCAAATTTAAAACAGTTGTCAAAGATGACTCCAAGATTTTTCTGACAGAGGGACGGCTGTAGGAGGCTAAGGGGCCGAGTACACCTATTAAAGCCATCCAGGAGTTCAGACTGTCCAAATATTATAATCTCTGTCTTGTTTTCGTTGAGAGTCAAGAAGTTGATTTTCCATCCATGATTTGATGTCTTTCAGACAGCTAAGCAAGGCAATCCTAGATTCCTTATTTGCTTTATAGGCAGGTATAGCGCAGATCATCTGCAAAGCAATGGTAAGAATGTTATGCTTTTTAAAAATTGACCCCAGAGGTAGTAAATACCAGACTGAACAAAATGGGGCCTAGGATAGAGCCTTGTGGGATCCATATGCTAGTGGGGGCTACAGCTGAAGACTACTGGCCAAGAGCACAGAAAAGGTCCTTTCTGACAGATAGGATTGAAAACCATTTTAGGACGTAACCTCTAATACAACACACAGTTCAAGGCGTGATAAAATAATTTGTGGTCAATGGTGTCAAAAGCAGCAGACAAATCTAAAAGCACAAGCACAGCAGAATTCCCCAGAATCAGCAGTTAAAGAAGATCATTCAAAACTCTTAGAAGAGCAGTTTCCGTGCTGTGGCGTGATTTAAAACCAGACTGAAAACTTCTCTGATATGCAGTTTAAAACAAGGTGTGACTGCAGTTGTGCTAAAACCACTTTCTCTAGGACTTTCGACAGGAAGGGAAGCTTAGAAATAGGTCTAAAGTTGGAGAGAACAGAATGATCAAGGTTCTGTTTTTTGATAAGAGGCTGCACTACAGCGTGTTTAAAAAAGGTTGGAACGTAGCCTGAGGAGAGAGAGATATTTATCAAAGTTCAAATATATGACCCAATAGTATTAAAAACGTCTTTCAGTAGTCTGGGAGGAATACTGTCAAAGGGGTATTGTGAAGGTTTCAATTTTTTAACCACATCAGATAACTCGGACAGTGAAACCAGGTCAAACTGCTCGAAGACAGCTGAGCACACAGGAGACACTGCTGGGTCTAAGGTGAGAGGAGGAGGTGAAGATCTGATGATCTGATATCCTTATATCCTTATACTTGGCAACTTATTTTGTTAGATCGTGTATGTTCGCAGATACCAAAGCTAATTGCTCCTCTGTGTAAACGCACCTGCAATAAACCTTATTCTGATTCTGATCTGAGTACTTCTTCCACCTCTGATATTTGGGTACAACTTCTACAACTGTATTATTATTATTATTATTATTATTTTGATTTGTCAGTGTATTGAACATGTTAGAGACACAACTCTATTCTATTTTCAAATGCTTGAACTGAGAGTGAGTGAGACACGATATTAATGGTTGACAATAACTGGCCTCTGGTCTTAATACTGGTAGGAGAGGTTTGAGTCCATTTCTGTCAATATCATGGACTGTGACATGTATAGGAAGTCTGGCTGAGCAGAGGTGTGTGTGTGTGTGTCTATGGGAGGGTGTGTATTTGAGTGTGGGTTTCTGTATGTGTGTGAGAGGGTGTGTGTGTCTATGGGAGCGAGGGTGTGTCTTTGAGTGTGTTGTGTCAAGCATAGACTGTATATATAATGGACGTAGGGTCCGTGACGTCACCCATAGGATTCTGCAGAGTTGCCGTGAAGCCCTTAGTAGGCGGAGTCGGCCACTAACGGCTCGACAGTGACGCCAGAGTTCAACTCCCGCCTTCTCCAGCCTGCTCCAAATAAGGGCAAAGAGGCGGAGCCGAGGCGGGACCTGCTGCCACCGAGCTGGAAGTTCCAGAGCTAGCTGAAGCTACCAAGCTAAGCTAACATGCTCCTCATCTGCCGTCGCATTTTACGTTTCTAAGGTAAGCAGACATGAAACTATTCAGCAAAACTATAAATAATAATCTAAGTTATTGAGCTTTTAGCATAATACTTCAGAATCTTAAAACCCCTTAACGTTTGTATGCAATTGTGCTAAATTCAACTCTGGAATCAAGCAAATATTAATATGTTTGCATGACATTAGTTATTTATATTTTGATATCACTTAACTATACGTTTAATACATTTAAGTCAAGCTAAGGTACATGTGATGGTAGCTAGTTAGTGCTCTTACCTGTGAGGCCTCCTCCAAACAGCATAATAACCAGACTGTATCATTAAAACTAAGTACCAGTTATAGATCCTTGACTTTAGACAAACAATTCAAAAGACAACATGTATTTAAAGACCAATCTTTATTTGAATGTGCCTCTTAACCTGAGATATTAGTTATACAGTAATAGTATTGACAATCTAAAAAAAACTGAGCAACTCAACAGTCAACTTTATGTTTCTTATTGTCTAAAGCATTTATATTTTCCTTTTCCCCCTCTCATATTCAGTGTGGACGGATTGAGACAGCATGGTGTCCAGAGAGCAGCAGAGACTTCAGGGAGAAACCTCCGTGTGATGGACGTCCTGTCTGTTGGTTTGGAGAGGACTGAGGGTCTTTCCTCTGCGAGGAGGACCAGGCCTGATGGAGGAGCCCATGCTGGGCAAAGCTGATACCAACTGCACAGGCCTAGTCGGTCACTTTATTTGACTAAATGTGTTTAATACATTTAATAGGTTTACACCTTCTGTCCATATGTGCTTTATATTTAAAACATTTGGTTAACTTTTGGTTCACATTTCAATAAATTGTATTTGTATTTGCTCTCCTTTTGTCCATTATTCTTACTGAAAATGTTAGATTACACATTCACATCTGACTGAAGATTGGCCCCATTTATTTGTGACGTTGCAAAACAAGGTACATGTTGTGAGGCAAATAGAAATAATCAGCTGATGGAGTGTAGATGTGGAAATAGCTGCATTCGATCAGCTGACTGTTTTTTTACAATAAAAGTAGTTTCTTAGTGAATGTCCTGTACTGGTCTTAAAATCTCATAATATCAGCTTTTAATGTTCCTCTTGGATGTTCTTCTTGACCCTCAGAGAAGGAGAAGATGTCGTGTCTTTCAGGCATGTCCTTTCCTAACAAAAATGACAGGAAACATAAAACATATTATTGCAGAACAAGTGTGTTATTTATGAAAGCGGTGTGTTTGTGTGTTTAGGGGCTGTAGATATAATTATTTTGTAATTGTAATGTTTTTTTTTTATTTCAACAATGAGCTACAAAGACAATCAGATTATGAATGAACAGTATGAAGTTCATCAACATTGAAATATACGTAGTGCAACTGTAGAAGCTTGCTCTGTTGTCTCACTGAAAGAATCACTTTTACCACGTTTTTTACAGACAATATTGAGAGATAAATAGCAGCAGTTCTCACTATGTGTTAAATATCTTTGCCTTCAATACATTACATTAGAAAGCTGACAAAGTCATATTGCTTGTTAACATCTAAATGTAACTTTTTGCATGGAAAAACCCTCAACTTAACTGATGTGTAGGTGATCTAGTATTTAGTATTGTTTAATGGAATGTATATCAGTGTATTCAAGTCAATACTTCATTCATTTAAACCAATATCTTTCTTGATTCTTTGTACAGTATGAAAAAAAGAGTCTTTGTACCTGTGCTGAAGTTCACTGCTGTGAGGAGTCCAGTTCTGTCTCTCACTCTCTGGTCCAGCCTGTCTGCATCACCTGGACACCTTAAACAAACAGATATATATGTAAAGTACCATGTGTACAAACAATATAACTGATTCTCTTCTGTTGAACATGTTGGATTGTGTATTGTCCGAGTCAGGGGCCTTTTTATTTTACTGTAACTTTGGAAGTTGTGTTACCAATGCTTACTGTTTATTTGATACCCATTTGGTAATGCAATTAATAAAAACAACAAGGTTTGGGTTCGTTCTTCAGATGACTGTGACGTTAACGTGTAAGCTCGATAATGAACTCCAGCTCAACCAACCATATTGTAATATCTAAGTAATCATCTTGAAATATGACATTAATAATTGTAATATACACACATCTTATTGTGAGGTTGATTTCACATACACTACTTCGACATTAGCTTGTCTACATACTTGAGCATAGCCAATTTAAATTAACCTTAGATGCATACAGTTCTACCTACATAATAAAATATCTCTAAGTTACAAGGATGTAACCTTATTTTATCAACCTCAAACAGAAGCCGTTTGTTCAACAGTATTATCCCACTTAACACTTGTCTATTTCGTTTTAACCTTTATATATACAGTCTATGATTTTAACTTGGAGGCTACGATTACAATTGTTAGCACCGATGTAGCTACCACTAGCCACTAACTAACCCAAGCCTTACCATTCATTACGTAGCTGATTAAAATCATTAACACATAAATAAAGCACTAGAATTTCACTTACCGCAAAACCGCATTCATGCACCGTCTGTTTTAACCGCAGAGCGAGTCACAATAGTCCGATATATAAGCATGAAGAACAAACAACCACGGCCGGCTACAAGTTGTGTTTGCTGGATGAGCTGAGCAGGCAGAGTCCCTGTAGCCTCACGGAGCAGCTAGCAGAGAGACAAGAAGCTAACAGCAGCAGGCACTTGACAGAGCCGTCACTCAATGTGACCACGCCCTAATTGATGCACAAACTTTAAGACCTAATATAAATAAAAGGGTCGCGTTAGAAAACAATTCACTCACAGATCCATAATCATGAAGGTGGAATCTAACTATATCGATAATAAAATGTATGGAGCCAGGGGTAGAAACATGTTTCTTTCTGCTGTAAAGTTGGGCATTTTAACATGGGGGTCTATGGAAATTGCTCCTTTCTGCAGCCATCGCCTATCGGCCAATATATGAACTACAGTGTGTGGCACTTCCGTATTGGCTTCTCGGCTCTACCCCACAGTTTGCCGCTTGGTGTCAAGGCATACAAATAAAAACACATGTTATTAAATAGTTTCCTTCATGTTCAAAATAAGTCTTGATTCAAAAGTCCTCCTGAGTTGAGAAGTCGTTCTGAAAAACCAAAACACACACATCATTAAATCGGTGTATTGATGGGCAACCCAGTCTCACGGCATTTCGTGTTATAGTCACGACATGTAATCTATTGCTTCGTGTTCACCAACACGATTTCCCCCTTTTTTTCGTGTCACACAGAACGATTTTAAAAGCCATGTATTTCTATTGGTAGTCTGCTTCGTGCCTGCAGCACGTCTTTCTGTCCGTTCGGGTCGAGGAAGACTGGAAGCTGTGTGGTTCATAAAAACATGTTCTGACTCAATATCAAGCCACGATTATTGCTTTTATTTTAAATCGTATAATGTCGGACTTTTTTTGTCGTCTGTGAGGAAAATAAATGGCTCAGAGCCTCAGAATACTGAAATCTGTATTTTATTAATCTTTTTTTCCTTCTAATTTGTTATTCTTTTCTAAATAACACACAATTATCCTTACTTTTATTTATTGGTTTAATTCCATAATCTCTGGCTTTTAGCCTTTAGGGCTTTTTAGAACTGTAGTGGAGTAGAAGTACAACATATACCTCTGAACTGTAGAGGAGTAGAAGTACACCATGTACCTCTGAACTGTAGAGGAGTAGAAGTACACCATGTACCTCTGAACTGTAGTGGAGTAGAAGTACACCATGTACCTCTGAACTGTAGTGGAGTAGAAGTACACCATGTACCTCTGAACTGTAGTGGAGTAGAAGTACACCATGTACCTCTGAACTGTAGTGCAGTAGAAGTACACCATGTACCTCTGAACTGTAGAGGAGTAGAAGTACACCATGTACCTCTGAACTGTAGAGGAGTAGAAGTACACCATGTACCTCTGAACTGTAGAGGAGTAGAAGTACACCATGTACCTCTGAACTGTAGTGGAGTAGAAGTACACCATGTACCTCTGAACTGTAGTGGAGTAGAAGTACACCATGTACCTCTGAACTGTAGAGGAGTAGAAGTACAACATATACCTCTGAACTGTAGTGAGTAGAAGTACAACATATACCTCTGAACTGTAGAGGAGTAGAAGTACACCATGTACCTCTGAACTGTAGAGGAGTAGAAGTACACCATGTACCTCTGAACTGTAGTGGAGTAGAAGTACACCATGTACCTCTGAACTGTAGTGGAGTAGAAGTACACCATGTACCTCTGAACTGTAGTGGAGTAGAAGTACACCATGTACCTCTGAACTGTAGAGGAGTAGAAGTACACCATGTACCTCTGAACTGTAGTGAGTAGAAGTACAACATGTACCTCTGAACTGTAGTGAGTAGAAGTACAACATGTACCTCTGAACTGTAGTGGATTAGAAGTACACCATGTACCTCTGAACTGTAGTGAGTAGAAGTACAACATGTACCTCTGAACTGTAGTGGATTAGAAGTACACAGTAGCATAACGTTGAAATACTAAAGTAAAGTACAAGTACCTCTAAATGGTAGTTACTGTACCTCTGTATTTGAGTATGTGTGTTTCAGTGGCGGCCGGCCCATAGGGGCGCCGCCCCCCCTCTTCCCACATTAAAAAAAACATATATATATATTTTAAAAAATTTATTTTTTATTTTTAATAAACAAAGTAAATATGATATAATTGGTATCAGTAAAATGTATAATCTACAATAAAATCTCGTTTAAAATGGTGTTACGATGTCTAAAGTTACTGATAAGTCACATGTTTCCTGCCTGGCCTTGCCCGTGTATCCAGGGCCGCCCCTCCCTACAGGCCAATCACGCAGGCTGCATGGGGCCCCGCCTTGCGCAGGGGGCCCCGCCCAGAGAGCCTCAGCTGCTGTGCGCAGTTCTCCGCTCAGTTCTCATTTGGACTACCTATGTTGCAAATGTATTATCTTTTCAATTTACACACGGCATCTATTGCACGTCTGTCCGTCCTGGGAGAGGGATCCCTCCTCTGTTGCTCTCCCTGAGGTTTCTCCCATTTTTCCCTTTAAACTGTGGGTTTTCTCCGGAAGTTTTTCCTTGTACGATGTGAGGGTCTAAGGACAGAGGGTGTCGTATTGTCATACTGATATTCTGTACAAACTGTAAAGTCCACTGAGACAAATGTAACATTTGTGATATTGGGCTATATAAATAAACATTGATTGATTGATTGATTGATTCTCCCCCCCCCCCCCCCCGCGAGAGTGAGAGGTGACAAGGGGAGCACGTCTGTAACCCGACACCGTTGCAATGAATCGACATCTGACCAATCACGGCTTTGATACGGCCACTAGTGCAGGTGAAGAGAAGTCGGTGAAAAGACAGTTTCAGTCCGGAGCAAGCAAGAGGGAAAAAAACTAAAACATGAAGAAACTAGAGCATCACTCGAAGGTGGGTTATTGTATGAGTCAAATGTACAACTTGCGAATGTTGTATAAGTCAAATTGCCAATTGCCATTAAAACATCAGCTACAATTCAGGACATGAAGAAGGCAGTCTCTGCAGAGCATATAGGCTAATGGAGATGCAGTTATTTCCAGCATTCTTTATTTACCATTCATTCAAGTATGTGATGCCTTGTATCTGCTAATGTACAGGAGGAAGAGTGATACACTGTCTGTCTAGTTGGCTTACATAACAGTTCAAGTTTACAGCTTAAAAAACATGGAGCATTTTTTCCCCTTTTATTCATTTTTATGTCAATTTGCACATTTCATGGTGATGCTCAGCCTCTCCCCTTAACTCCTAACAGTCATCATCATGGTGACGCTCAGCCTCTCCCCTTAACTCCTAACAGTCATCATCACGGTGAGGCTCAGCCTCTCCCCTTAACTCCTAACAGTCATCGTCATGGTGACGCTCAGCCTCTCCCCTTAACTCCTAACAGTCATCGTCATGGTGACGCTCAGCCTCTCCCCTTAACTCCTAACAGTCATCGTCATGGTGACGCTCAGCCTCTCCCCTTAACTCCTAACAGTCATCGTCATGGTGACGCTCAGCCTCTCCCCTTAACTCCTAACAGTCATCGTCATGGTGACGCTCAGCCTCTCCCCTTAACTCCTAACAGTCATCGTCATGGTGACGCTCAGCCTCTCCCCTTAACTCCTAACAGTCATCGTCATGGTGACGCTCAGCCTCTCCCCTTAACTCCTAACAGTCATCGTCATGGTGACGCTCAGCCTCTCCCCTTAACTCCTAACAGTCATCGTCATGGTGACGCTCAGCCTCTCCCCTTAACTCCTAACAGTCATCGTCATGGTGACGCTCAGCCTCTCCCCTTAACTCCTAACAGTCATCGTCATGGTGACGCTCAGCCTCTCCCCTTAACTCCTAACAGTCATCGTCATGGTGACGCTCAGCCTCTCCCCTTAACTCCTAACAGTCATCGTCATGGTGACGCTCAGCCTCTCCCCTTAACTCCTAACAGTCATCGTCATGGTGACGCTCAGCCTCTCCCCTTAACTCCTAACAGTCATCGTCATGGTGACGCTCAGCCTCTCCCCTTAACTCCTAACAGTCATCGTCATGGTGACGCTCAGCCTCTCCCCTTAACTCCTAACAGTCATCGTCATGGTGACGCTCAGCCTCTCCCCTTAACTCCTAACAGTCATCGTCATGGTGACGCTCAGGCCTCTCCCCTTAACTCCTAACAGTCATCGTCATGGTGACGCTCAGCCTCTCCCCTTAACTCCTAACAGTCATCGTCATGGTGACGCTCAGCCTCTCCCCTTAACTCCTAACAGTCATCATCATGGTGACGCTCAGCCTCTCCCCTTAACTCCTAACAGTCATCATCATGGTGACGCTCAGCCTCTCCCCTTAACTCCTAACAGTCATCATCATGGTGACGCTCAGCCTCTCCCCTTAACTCCTAACAGTCATCATCATGGTGACGCTCAGCCTCTCCCCTTAACTCCTAACAGTCATCATCATGGTGACGCTCAGCCTCTCCCCTTAACTCCTAACAGTCATCATCATGGTGACGCTCAGCCTCTCCCCTTAACTCCTAACAGTCATCATCATGGTGACGCTCAGCCTCTCCCCTTAACTCCTAACAGTCATCATCATGGTGACGCTCAGCCTCTCCCCTTAACTCCTAACAGTCATCATCATGGTGACGCTCAGCCTCTCCCCTTAACTCCTAACAGTCATCATCATGGTGACGCTCAGCCTCTCCCCTTAACTCCTAACAGTCATCGTCATGGTGACACTCAGCCTCTCCCCTTAACTCCTAACAGTCATCGTCATGGTGACGCTCAGCCTCTCCCCTTAACTCCTAACAGTCATCGTCATGGTGACGCTCAGCCTCTCCCCTTAACTCCTAACAGTCATCATCATGGTGACGCTCAGCCTCTCCCCTTAACTCCTAACAGTCATCATCATGGTGATGCTCAGCCTCTCCCCTTAACTCCTAACAGTCATCATCATGGTGACGCTCAGCCTCTCCCCTTAACTCCTAACAGTCATCATCATGGTGATGCTCATGAAACAGTAGATTGCACTCTCTGCTGCGAGAGGAGGTCAGCAGAATCTGGCTTCCCTTGGTGAAAAAAAATGGAGGGATTGAGCAATCAGATGAGGCTCACGTGATGCCCCTGCTAACCTGTGATTGGTCAGGGCCATGCCAAGGGAAGCCAGAGGCGGCTGGCTTCCCTTGCCTCACAATCCAATCAAATCGCATCAACTTAGTGTTGCAGTGACGCGTCCTAAGATCCGGAAGTAAGCTGCGCTCGGTTTCCCTCCACAGAAAGCAATGGGATTTCTCCATAGGATTTAGGAAAATAGCTCGAAATAAGGTCAGTGGAAAACAAACCTGTTAGATAAATGCACGTTGTGTTCAGTCGGATAATATCCACATGTCTACCCTGCTTTTATCATTTTCGAATCATAAATCTAATCGATAGAAGATAGATAGCGTCACTGCACCACTCTCACCGCCGTTAGAAAGTAGCAAGCAACTGAAGCAAGTGCAATTATGGAGGGTGGAGATTTGGAGTATTTACTCAAAAATAATTGTACTATACTTCCGCTACAGCAGCAACAACAAATACAATCTGATGACAGGCCGATGCCCAAACTGGAGCTGTGTACAGCGAGGAACAAAGGAGCGAGTCGGACGTAAAACGTTAAAGGTCTCCTGATTTAGTTTGTGAATGAATGCTTATTAGAGTTTGGGCTGGAGAGTGCGTGCGGACCTGTCGGTTAGATAACAGGCGTGTGTAAGTCCTGCATCTGATACAAATGTGTGTAAAATGATACCGGGTGCTGTAATCACTCATCTGGTTACGTTATTACATTGACCACCACACCCCCGACCCAAAAGAAAGGACGTATTATTGGCTTCCCCTCATTTTTTCCCCACGCCACGCTACTGACCGAAACATGATTTCAGCCAATCAGCGTCGTCAAATCTGATGGTCACAGGGCGCCTTGTCAGTGCCCGGTGCAGTCTGTGAGTTGTTTGGACTCGTATCCAAGGAGACAAAACAGGGAGCTGTCATTTGCTCTGGAAGCTATCATTAGCCAACACACTCTCACTCCCTAAGCGTCCAGGAGCGACGTTTGGTCAGTGTCCGTGGCGTCCAGTTGTGACGCTCCTAGGCTCCTTCAGCTTCATGTAGGGACGCAAATAGCTTTCAACTGATTGCAATGTATTCCCATCTGCGGCGGGATTTGACGCTCATGGAAGCACGGCATTCGTTTGTGTCGGCTGCCCTTAAAGGCAATGTGAGCGTCCATTGCCATTGGATAACGGAGAATTGTACACCCGGAAGTAAGTATTCCTCTTACTGTCGATTGATTTTACAGTGATATCTGCACTACTCATCGACTAAGAAACACCAGATTATCCTTGTTAATTACACAACATTGATTGGTTTAAATTGTGTGCAATGCTTTTGTATTTTTCCCCTTCGATTCGGAGAAACAAATGTTTTTTCGGAGTAAAGGATGGCAGAAGACACTACACTACCCAGAATCCCCAGCTATCGTTTGGACTACACCTACTACACCTTCGGGTCTTCTGGGTTGAGAAAGCCTCATTTGGGGGACCGGAGCCTGTCATCCAATCAGATCAGAGCACCTTAGATCAATTCAAGCCAGTGAACCAACCACCCAGATCCCCCCACCACAAATACTCTGTGACTCCCCCTGCTGGCTGCATGCTTGATATGACAGGTAAAGAGATGTTATGAACTTGTGAAAAGCAAAGAATAAGCAGGACATCTCAGTCATTGAGCACCTCTCCTCCAAGGAAATTAGGACTAATTACTCCTGCAGCATTTGATCTGTATTTTTGAAAATTATGTAACTTTTTTTAGCATATTGTTTATTATATTATAACTTAGTACTTTTTTAACGCATGTAAGATATGCAACACTAAGCTGTCTGTGGCTCTTTCCTGCTGTAACGCTGCACAGTCCCCCTCTGTGGGACTAAAGGTATTCTGATTCATTTATGTACTATGTGTATTTTCAATGCAGTGTTTTTATATGTATTGTTCAAACTATTTAAAATAAAGTTTTCTAAAAAGGCAAAAGGACATCTCCTTCATTGTCAAAAGCAAGGAATAAGCAGTCAGAGATATTCAAGTTTAAAAATACCTTTATATTTATTTATTTACAAGTTTTACAAATTAAAATTAGGAAGACTTTTTGTTCAGGATTGCGGCCTTCTTCTTCTTCTTCTTCCTGCTGACCCTCTGTCGGTCCCTCAGCATTTCCTTCTCCGTCTTCCCTCCCCTCAACTCAGTGAGCCACTGCTCCACTGTGCGGTTCTGGGGGTCAGAAACCTGGCAGAAACTCTGCCTCGTGGGGCGGTGCATGCTATGCCCCGTCGCCCGGGTCGTTCTCTGGCTGCATAGCGTGCAGGTGCGGTCACGCCTGGTAGGGAACACACCGGCTGCAGCAGAGGCCATCTTTATTTGCAACCTCCACCCTGTGGTCTTCGGGACGTTGACCTTCAGCCACTGATCCAGGGTCATTCCTGAAGTGGCACGGCAGAAGGTCAAGCCTAGGAGGGAGAGGTGCTCAATCACTGAGATGGAGCCAAAGATTGAAGTCACCTTCGCCTTAAGCTCCTCTATCCTCGTGAAGGACTCCAGGACGTAGGTGGACAGAAGCCAGCCGCTGCTGGGGACAGTCACCATCTGTGGTGGAGGCTGAGGAGGAGGCATCTGCACACCTGCAACCTCAAACTTCCTGCAGGTGTTTAGGTAGTGGATGCTCCTCCTCATCCACTCTGCCGTGTGCTGCTCCACCAGGAAGGAGTGCAGCCGGCTGGCGCTGTTGCCGAGCGTGCGCCCCTTCATCTGAGCCAGCGCCTTCCGGTCACAAGAGAGCCTGCAGCACCAACACAGACGCAGAGGTGAACACATTACATTTTACATTACATTGCATTTAGCTGACGCTTTTATCCAAAGCGACTTACAATAAGTACATTCGACCAGGAAGACACAACCTTGAAGAAAACAGAATCATAAAGTACATCAGGTTTCATAGAGCCAAACATTTCAAGTGCTACTCAACTGGCTTTAGGTAAACCAGTCCTTTGTTAGTATTTAAGTGCTTCGTTAATAGTTCTAACGCTCGAAGTGGAGTCGAAAGAGATGAGACACCAAACCATCTCAATGCCCTTCAAACCCCACTGTGTCCTGCAGCGTGATGTTTACCTGTAGGTCAGCACAGCAGGGAAGAGCAGCTGGTGGTCCAGGTCCAGCTGGCTCCTGATGCTCGCAGACCAGCTGGCACACTTCTTTGTGCAGGAGCTGGGACAGAAAGGTTTATTGGTGTATCTGCTACTACTGATAGTTATAATCATAAATAATGTCTATGTAACCAAAGCATCAAGCACACACAGAGTGTTCTTGTAAATGTATCAGTACCTGCACTCCAGGTACTCCGTCCCCCTGTAGTACCACCCGTCCATGTCCAGAACTCTGCGCGCGGTCTTGTACAGACCTGTCAGCTTGTGTGCGCAGTTTGGACACTTCAGGTGGTACTTCCACCTCTTGTATGGAGCCCAGAGGAAGAAGGGCCGCTGGAAGAAAGCATCTGGGTAGGGCCGCTGGGAGTACTTCGGCCAGGGGCCTGGGGGGTGGTGCCACAGCTGGAGCTCCGGGGACAGGACGGGCCTCCCTGCCCTGTCAGCCACAAATAGAGCCCTGCTGACCCACTCGTGCTGCTCTGCAGGGAGGCTGCTCCTCCAGGCTGCCGGCAGGAGCAGCTGCAACACACACAGGTCACTGAGCTGCAGCTTCACACTACACACTGGTACTAGATGTTTACAACAACATTATTACAGACCTGAGGGGGAGGAGTGACTAGTCGCAGAGGAGGTGGTGCCTGAGTTGCCAGAGCTCTCTGCTGCTGGGCAGGACGAGGAGGCGGAGGAGGAGGAGGAGGAGAGGAGGAGGAGGAGGAGGAGGAGGAGGAGGAGGAGGAGGAGGAGGAGGAGGAGGAGGAGGAGGAGGAGGAGGAGGAGGTGGTGGTGGTGGAGGAGCAGGAGCTGTGCACAGCAGAAAAACACACTTGACATACCAAATAGATGTTATTATACAAAGCTTAATAACGACACAAAGCACAGACTTACCTAAAGCAGCCTCCACCTGAGCCGCTGCCTCCACCATCAGATGGTCGTCCTCGTCTTCTGAGGAAGCTGCAGACACAATTTAAAAAATGTTCACTCATCACACAACCCCTGACTGACACAGTAACACTCCACTGACATGATACATACACAGGACCGCTGGCTTTCTCTTCCTCCGCTGTTTGGGGGGAGATGTAGTGGAGGGGGGAGACAGCTGGGGAGGGTGGCGGCTGCTGATGCAGCTGAGGAGGCGACAGGCTGCTTCTCCTTGTCCCTTCTGTCGATATACTCCTTCAGCTGCGCCAGTTGGGACCCGGGCCTCCTGACAGACTGCTTCCTGAGCCACTTCCTGTACCTGACATTGAGATTGAGAGGCAACAGTTAGATTAATATCACATCAAGTATTTCTACAGCTAGTGATGAAAGTCCCACATGGCCTTACGTGCTTGGCTCCTTCTCCACAGTCTCGTACATCTCCCTGTACGTCATGGCTGTGAAGGCCCCAAAGCCCACCAGCTGTTCGTGTTCTGCAGCCGTGCCCGGTGCTCTCTTCCTGCTCACAGCTGCCATCACTGCGGTGAAGAGCCCGGCGTACTCCAGCAGAGCATCCTTGTTCCACATGAGGGGGGTGCAGCTGACATCCCCCCCCTCACGCTCTCCCTGATGCCCTGCCAGAATTGTTGCCGTGTAGCCCACGTCATTGGACAGCAGCCACTGGAAAGTCTGACCCCGGTACTGACCGAACTGGAGCTCTGTCTGGCTGAGGAGCTGCCAGCGGTCCGCCGGGTTCCCCCCCAGCAGTGAGACCCTTGACGCAGCTTGTGTCTCAGCCAGCTCCCTGGTGCTGGAGGTGAGGCTGCCCTCTTGCTGTTAGCTTTGGAGACTCTGACAGCTTCTTTGCTGGCCTTCAGCTGCAGCTCTGATGTACCAGCCTGGAAGGTGAAGGACGGTTTGTGATCCATTCTTCTGAAATCACATCAAAAACAGTTCAATCAAATCAAGTTTTATTTATATAGCACATTTTTAAAACGATTTTTGGTGGAGCCAAAGTGCTGAACATGCAATAAAAAACATTATTACAATAGCAAACAGAAGACAATAACTTACAACAGCAAAAATAAAAATCACACACTCAGCTCTGACTCAGTTATGCCCCGGCCACACGAGGACGAAAACGGCCGTTTGCGTTACTGTTTAGTGTCATATAGACCAGTGGTTCCCAACCTTTTTTGAGTACTGTACCCCCAAAGCATTTCAAGCCAACCTAAAGTACCCCCTACTACGCAATCAATCGTGGTGATCCCCAGGATATATTAATAGTCTATATATTGTGGCAGACCGGCTGTGTGTGTGTGTGTGTGTGTGTGTGTGTGTGTGTGTGTGTGTGTGTGTGTGTGTGTGTGTGTGTGTGTGTGTGTGTGCAGTGGCAGCACATATCAGACCCGGGCCAGGGGGCGGGGCCTGGATACGGCCCTGTGTGTCTGTGTAGCTAAGGTGAAACCTGGGAGTGGAAGAAGGAGAGAAGTGACGAGGAGAGATAGAGAAGAGGAGGATATTTTTGTCTGTGTGACCCAATGCGACAATTAATGTGACACTTAAATCATATTCAATCATAACTAATCATATACATTATAATAGCCATTGTTTAAAGACTTAAAACAAAAAGTAAGGTAACTCACCAATTAATGTGACACTTGAGCCTGTTTCTCCCTCATCAGTTTTGTGAGTCTGGGGGAGATTGTTGCAACAGCTGTGACCAGGTTATTCTCCAAGTTGAGTCTGTTCCTGTGTTTAGTCTTGATGTGGGTCATGGCGGAGAATGTCACCTCACACAGGTATGTGGACCCAAAAGGCAACAGTTCATTCAGGGCATGTTTCCCCAATTCAGGATACTCCTTCTCCACACCACACCAGAACTGTGTCAGTGGTGTGCTTGAGTACCTCATCTTCAGGCTCCTATCTGAGGACACATCTATGAGGTCTTCTTGCAGTCTGGCGGGAATGCTGCTTTAATGCACGTCACAAATGGATTACGCACCCAGTCCAGTGTGGATGACTTGTTGTCAATATCAGGGAAGTAGGAGTTGAACTCATTCTTGAGCTTGGACAAATGTGTGTGTACTATTTTCACAATTGGAGCTCTGTCACATTCACCAGTAGCAATGTATGCGTTCAGCTGCAGGAAACAACTTGTATCCCTTTTTTCACATTTGCTCTGCCAGAGCTTGATCTTCTCCATGAATCCACACACTTTGTCATACAAGCTAAGAACATTTGTGTCTTTACCTTGAAGAGAGAGATTCAGCTGGTTGAGTTTGCTGAAAATATCAGAGAGGTATCCCAGCCGAGCTACCCAGTCAGCGTCGTCGAACATAGCCACAAGTGGGTGTGTGTGCTCCGACAGAAATGCCCTCACTTCATTGCGTAGCTCGAACAGCCGCTGTAACGTCTTCCCTCTGGATAACCAGCGGATGTCAGTGTGAAGCAGGAGCTGTTTATGTTCTGACCCACCGTCTTCACAAAGTGACTGAAACAGTCTATGATTCAAAGGCCTGGACTATATGAAGTTGATCACTTTTACGGCATCATTCAAAACATCGTTTAACTCTGGACTCATTCTCTTGCTAGCTAATGCTTCTCGGTGAACCATGCAGTGCGTCCATGTAACGTCAGGATTTACCTTTTTTATGTGGGCCATTAATCCATTTACTCTGCCGGTCATCGCCGCAGCGCCGTCTGTGCACACATGAGAGCTGGATTTCCAATCCAGCTTGTGTTGAGAGAACAAATTGTCAATAACGTTAAAAACGTCCTGTCCGGTAGTTCTCCCTGTGAGTTTCTTGCAAAACAGAATGTGCTCGTTTATCTCCAAAGTGTCTTTGTAACGCACAAACGCAATCAGTTGTGCTTCCCCACTGACATCCGTTGATTCGTCCAACTGCAAAGCGAACGTACCAGACGCTTGACATTTTTCCACCACTTGGTCAATGATGTAAATTCCCATGTCGTCGATCCGATGGCACACAGTATTATTTGACAACGACACTTTCTTCAGGACATCAGCTGCTTTCTTATCGAGCATAGTTTCTGCGAGAAATATAGCAGCAGGCAAGATTAGCTCTTCGGCTATGGTAAATGGCTTTTTCGATTTAGCAACGAGTAGCGACACCAAGGCCTTGGTTGAGACCGATGTCGCTTTCTTTAGTTTTTCTTGGCTTCCCTTAAATTCAGCCAGCTTTTGGTGGAAAAACTCTGCAGGCTTACCCACACAGGCGGGATGTCTAGTACTAAGGTGCCGATGTAAATGGAATGGTTTCATGCTATTATTAGAAAGCACGTCGCCACAGATGAAACACATTGGCTGCGGTGGCTCTGTAGTTGTGACCGTAAACCCGGAGAGCACATAATGTTCACCAAACTGACGATTCTTCACCTTCTCTGTTTTCATTTTCTTGAGAACGGGTTCTCCTGATTCAGCAGTATCACCTGTGCTGTTGTTTCTGGATGAACCAGCTCGACTCAGCCATTGATCCATAATGATTATGTTAACAGACATTTTGATCTCAATAAACACCAGCGCATTCACTTGATAGGATGTTGATATTTTGCTAGCTAGCAAGAAAACCAGCGCGCCACTACAATGATGATGATGATGTAACACCTGACAGTCCGGCGGGAAGCTGAACGCCGCGCCAATAATAATATATAGCCAGCAAATTATTACTTAATTTGAATGCTCCCAATTTTGGTTACATTATTACAGATTATGCATTATTCATTATTTGTGTACAGTTTTCCTGTAAAATGTTTAATAAAAAAAAATCTAAAATCACTTTTTTTTTTTTTACACTTTTCAAAATCTTTTCACGTACCCCCTGGGGACCACCCACGTACCACTAGGGGTACGCGTACCCCCGGTTGGGAAACACTGATATAGACCATTCGGCCATACGAGGACGACCGAATACGGCACTAAACGACTGAGGAAACGATAACGGGTCCCAAGGTGGATAGAACGGCATACGCAACGCTCTGGGGGGTCAAACGGCTCCGTGTGTACGCCCTATACGAACATTTTCTGATAGTGATTGCGCAATAGCAATAGCCCCGCCTCTCCCCACCTCTTCTGCTCACCTCCGCTTACCCCGCGCCATTGCTGATGTGTTTCGCCAACAACAACAACAACAACAACAATGGCGGATCGCAGAGTTGCTATCGTGCTCCGGACGCTACTGACCATGCTACAGTTCTTTGTGCAACATCTACAGCAGACTTACACATCCGGGGGGATCTTACTCGCTGCTTTTGTGGATATGTACTGTAGCTTCAGCGATCATTTTCTGATAATGATGAGGCAATAGCCCCGCCTCTCCCAACCTCTGCTGCTCACCCCCGCGTCAAAGTAAACTGCACACTGAATTCAGATTATTTATCTTTCTCTCGATATGGACATAAACGCGAGTGAAGTCTAATCTGACAGGACGGAGACACCTCTCAAACCTAAACCAGTTATAAATATGTTTATTTTTACTGTCGGCCGGGTCACTCGTTACTGGATCAGCTGCTGCATGAGGCAGACACTGACGCTGTCCGAAGAGAGGGAGGAAAAAGAGAGGCTCCGTGTATTTGTATTATTATATTATATAGAGTCGTTATTCATTTGTTTTAAAGCTCAATAACAAAGAAGACCTTTGACCGGCACTTTTATAATTTTGTCGGAAGGTTTAAACTTTAATACACGTTGACTGGCGAGAAACTCTGCCCGGTTCCCTCGGCCCCCACCGCGGAGAATAAACAGAAGGGCAACCATGACAACCATGCTTCTTCGCTGCTTTTGTGGAGGAAGTTACAGCGCCACGTACAGGCTCCTGCATGTACTGCAGCTTCTCCAGCGGTTGGAGCTAAACGGAGCTGTCTCGTGTGGGCAGACACTATCCGGATAACTATTGCGTGTGGACGGAAGCTTGTTTGCGATTGCGTTTGCGTTAATCCTATGCGTTTAGCCGTTTTCGTCCTCGTGTGGCCGGGGTCTTAGAAGCTAGCAGTCAAGTACTTCACAAGTACATGTGAAGTAGAGCAGTTAGTCAGCACAAAGCCTCTCTTTGGAGAAGGCCTTTGAATTCAGGTGTTAAAGCACGAGAGAGAAACACAGATAGTACACAGGATGAAATAAAGAGGGATGATAAGAATAACAAGTTAATAACAGAATATGAAATGAGAAAAAACATGTAGTAACAGTCTGAATAGAAATAAGGAAAATAACATGAGTAAAAGCTGGTTCTGATTTGAAACACTTTTCCATCAGCTCAACATTAACCTCAGAGGTCTGACTTTAAATGAATGATACTTATTACATTATAATAATAATATTCGCCCTATGGTAGCCTTCATATACATGTTAACTTTAGTACACTACCACATAGTAAATACAAATTACCATGAGCATTAACTTCATGAACATTTAAATTTTACGTTCGTGCAAAGTAAAAAAGCATAACGTGTTTTGCACCTAGCAAAGTGCAGGAGAAATGCATGTTGTTGCCGTAGTTCTACTGTTAACACTGTAAATGGCGGATTGGCAACTTTTAATCACGAATTGTGCATACAGATGTTAACTTCATAAACGTTAGCACATAGCAATAAACATTAAATGACAAGTATTTACGGATTTAAACGGCCGGAAAGCTCCGGTGTGTTTCTGGCTTAGCGGCAACTTGTTACCAATGCTAATATGCGCGAACGTTAAAAGACAACACATTGGCATTCATCTATATTACATTATAACGGACTGTCGTGTTAAGAGTAATAGCAGAGTTTATGTTACCTTTTCAAAAGCCTGTCAGTTATGATGGCTGTTCATTTACAGTGAAGACAAGACGCTCCCCGCTAAATGAGACGTCATCCAATCAGAGTACTAGAACTAAGTGAGCCGACCAATGGGTGGAAACAAGATGTAAACGATAATGCCATAGAAATGAACGGGAGGGGCGGGACTCTAAATGAGACTTTTTGAGCCTGAGCAGGCCCGATTATCCTCGCCCCCTAGCGCAAGGATGACACACAAATTCGTGAAGCGTTCCTTATTGATTCCTTCCCGTAGCTCTTTTCTGTGATTTAATATGATTTTTTAAAGATTTTATAAAGATTCTATATGATTTGGGGTGATTTGGGTGAAACAGCGCCCCCATGGCTCCTTGTGGTACTGCAGCCCCACAGCAGAGCCTCCTCTTCACTGACCCTCTTCCGGCAGAGGCTCAGTCAGTAGGGGCTTGGACTCTGAGCCGTAGGGTCGCCGGTTCAAGCCCCCGCCCAGACCTAAGTATGGAGTGTGGACTGCTACTTGGAGAGGTCCCAGTTCACCTCCTGGGCCCTGCTGTGGGGCCCTTGAGCAAGGCACCGGACACCCCCCACCCTCCCCACTCCCATGGCTCCCCCCGGGCGCTGTGCAACAGCTGCTCCTGGTGCTATGGGTTAAAAGCAGAGGACACATGTCCACACTGTGTGCTCTGCATGTGCTCTGCATTACAGAGGGGTTCATCCCTCCCATTATATTCTCTCAGCCTTTCTTTAAAACACTTAAACATTGAGTTAAGTAGTTTCACGCTGAGTAGATTATGATGCCTTTAATAACCAGGAGAGACACACCTTCTGCACTTTGCATCGCACATTTCTGTTATTACAATAAGCAGGATTTACTTTCACAGAGTCATCTGTGCATGTAAACAGAGCCGCATGTGGTCACAGTAAACACAGACCGTAGAGGTTTAGGAACCCTCCGGTTCTGCTGTTAGAACCTCAGACTGCATTATGACTGACTCTAACCCTCAGTCACTGACAGCAGCATCAACGGGGTTTACAACAGAGTCAGGGAACGCCTTCATGGATACGTGGCTTTAATTCTTCATTTAAATACAGATATACAGAGGTGTAAAGTACCTGAGTACTTCTGCTTTAGCTCAGGTAAGAGATCTGAGTACTTCTACTTTCACTACAAGGTCTGAGTACTTCTACTTTCACTACAAGATCTGAGTACTTCTACTTTCACTACAAGACCTGAGTACTTCTACTTTCACTCAAGTACAAGGTCTGAGTACTTCTACTTTCACTACAAGATCTGAGTACTTCTACTTTGACTCAGGTACAAGATCTGAGTACTTCTACTTTGACTCAAGTACAAGGTCTGAGTACTTCTACTTTCACTACAAGGTCTGAGTACTTCTACTTTCACTCAAGTACAAGATCTGAGTACTTCTACTTTCACTACAACATCTGAGTACTTCTACTTTACTCAAGTACAAGATCTGAGTACTTCTACTTTGACTCAAGTACAAGGTCTGAGTACTTCTACTTTAGCTCAGGTAAGAGATCCGAGTACTTCTGCTTTCACTCAAGTACAAGATCTGAGTACTTCTACTTTCACTACAAGATCTGAGTACTTCTACTTTACTCAAGTACAAGATCTGAGTACTTCTGCTTTCACTCAAGTACAAGATCTGAGTACTTCTACTTTCACTACAAGATCTGAGTACTTCTACTTTACTCAAGTACAAGATCTGAGTACTTCTACTTTTACTCAAGTACAAGATCTGAGTACTTCTACTTTCACTCAAGTACAAGATCTGAGTACTTCTACTTTCACTACAAGGTCTGAGTACTTCTACTTTCACTCAAGTACAAGATCTGAGTACTTCTACTTTCACTACAACATCTGAGTACTTCTACTTTACTCAAGTACAAGATCTGAGTACTTCTACTTTGACTCAAGTACAAGGTCTGAGTACTTCTACTTTAGCTCAGGTAAGAGATCCGAGTACTTCTGCTTTCACTCAAGTACAAGATCTGAGTACTTCTACTTTCACTACAAGATCTGAGTACTTCTACTTTACTCAAGTACAAGATCTGAGTACTTCTGCTTTCACTCAAGTACAAGATCTGAGTACTTCTACTTTCACTACAAGATCTGAGTACTTCTACTTTACTCAAGTACAAGATCTGAGTACTTCTACTTTTACTCAAGTACAAGATCTGAGTACTTCTACTTTTACTCAAGAACAAGATCTGAGTACTTCTACTTTTACTCAAGTACAAGGTCTGAGTACTTCTACTTTAGCTCAGGTACGAGATCAAAGTACTTCTACCTTAGCTCAGGTACGAGATCAAAGTACTTCTACCTTAGCTCAGGTACGAGATCAAAGTACTTCTACCTTAGCTCAGGTATGAGATCAAAGTACTTCTACTTTAGCTCAGGTACGAGATCAAAGTACTTCTACCTTAGCTCAGGTACGAGATCAAAGTACTTCTACCTTAGCTCAGGTACGAGATCAAAGTACTTCTGCTTTCACTCAAGTACAAGATCTGAGTACTTCTACTTTCACTACAAGATCTGAGTACTTCTACTTTACTCAAGTACAAGATCTGAGTACTTCTGCTTTCACTCAAGTACAAGATCTGAGTACTTCTACTTTTACTCAAGAACAAGATCTGAGTACTTCTACTTTCACTCAAGTACAAGACCTGAGTACTTCTACTTTCACTCAAGTACAAGGTCTGAGTACTTCTACTTTCACTACAAGATCTGAGTACTTCTACTTTGACTCAGGTACAAGATCTGAGTACTTCTACTTTGACTCAAGTACAAGGTCTGAGTACTTCTACTTTCACTACAAGGTCTGAGTACTTCTACTTTCACTCAAGTACAAGATCTGAGTACTTCTACTTTCACTACAACATCTGAGTACTTCTACTTTACTCAAGTACAAGATCTGAGTACTTCTACTTTGACTCAAGTACAAGGTCTGAGTACTTCTACTTTAGCTCAGGTAAGAGATCCGAGTACTTCTGCTTTCACTCAAGTACAAGATCTGAGTACTTCTACTTTCACTACAAGATCTGAGTACTTCTACTTTACTCAAGTACAAGATCTGAGTACTTCTGCTTTCACTCAAGTACAAGATCTGAGTACTTCTACTTTCACTACAAGATCTGAGTACTTCTACTTTACTCAAGTACAAGATCTGAGTACTTCTACTTTTACTCAAGTACAAGATCTGAGTACTTCTACTTTCACTCAAGTACAAGATCTGAGTACTTCTACTTTCACTACAAGGTCTGAGTACTTCTACTTTCACTCAAGTACAAGATCTGAGTACTTCTACTTTCACTACAACATCTGAGTACTTCTACTTTACTCAAGTACAAGATCTGAGTACTTCTACTTTGACTCAAGTACAAGGTCTGAGTACTTCTACTTTAGCTCAGGTAAGAGATCCGAGTACTTCTGCTTTCACTCAAGTACAAGATCTGAGTACTTCTACTTTCACTACAAGATCTGAGTACTTCTACTTTACTCAAGTACAAGATCTGAGTACTTCTGCTTTCACTCAAGTACAAGATCTGAGTACTTCTACTTTCACTACAAGATCTGAGTACTTCTACTTTACTCAAGTACAAGATCTGAGTACTTCTACTTTTACTCAAGTACAAGATCTGAGTACTTCTACTTTTACTCAAGAACAAGATCTGAGTACTTCTACTTTTACTCAAGTACAAGGTCTGAGTACTTCTACTTTAGCTCAGGTACGAGATCAAAGTACTTCTACCTTAGCTCAGGTACGAGATCAAAGTACTTCTACCTTAGCTCAGGTACGAGATCAAAGTACTTCTACCTTAGCTCAGGTATGAGATCAAAGTACTTCTACTTTAGCTCAGGTACGAGATCAAAGTACTTCTACCTTAGCTCAGGTACGAGATCAAAGTACTTCTACCTTAGCTCAGGTACGAGATCAAAGTACTTCTGCTTTCACTCAAGTACAAGATCTGAGTACTTCTACTTTCACTACAAGATCTGAGTACTTCTACTTTACTCAAGTACAAGATCTGAGTACTTCTGCTTTCACTCAAGTACAAGATCTGAGTACTTCTACTTTTACTCAAGAACAAGATCTGAGTACTTCTACTTTCACTCAAGTACAAGACCTGAGTACTTCTACTTTTACTCAAGTACAAGGTCTGAGTACTTCTACTTTAGCTCAGGTACGAGATCAAAGTACTTCTACCTTAGCTCAGGTACGAGATCAAAGTACTTCTACCTTAGCTCAGGTACGAGATCTGAGTACTTCTACTTTAGATCAAAGTACTTCTACCTTAGCTCAGGTACGAGATCAAAGTACTTCTACCTTAGCTCAGGTACGAGATCAAAGTACTTCTACCTTAGCTCAGGTACGAGATCAAAGTACTTTCTACTTTAGCTCAGGTACGAGATCAAAGTACTTCTACTTTAGCTCAGGTACGAGATCAAAGTACTTCTACTTTAGCTCAGGTACGAGATCAAAGTACTTCTACCTTAGCTCAGGTAGGAGATCTGAGTACTTCTACTTTAGATCAAAGTACTTCTACTTTAGATCAAAGTACTTCTACTTTAGCTCAAAGTACCACAGGTGTGTTCAGGTGTGTTCAGGTATGGCTAATAAGAAGGACTGGTTGAGCACATTTGCCACAGATCAGCATTTCAAGAGATACATGTATGAATGAAGTCTGAAGAACGTGTTCCCACGGACAGAGGGCACACATTGAGAGGAGACTGCATGTTTTAAAACACCCACACGAACACATTCCAAAGTTCACTGCGTCTCCACTAAAGGTGTTGATCTGGAATGAAGCAGCGATGAGCTGAGGCACCGTGCAGCGCTATCTGAACTCTGACTCAAAGCAGAGCCTGAGGGGAACTCAGGCTTCATATGTATCGTGGTTGTAAAAGTGATTTCAAAAGAATGCAATACGTCACGGATGATGATGACCTCATCTTTTATTTTCAAAAAAGATGTAATGTGATTATTATTTTTATAATAATTATTGTTGCTTGTTTTGTTTCTGACATGTTCAATACATTGATTTATAATAATCCCCAGAGGGACCTTCTGTTTCTCACTTAGTCTCGGTTATAAGTCCCGCCCCCTCGTTTATCTCTGACCCACCCATTGGTTGTCTCAGTTAGATTGTGTCTCCTCTGATTGGATGACGTGTTTTTTAGCGAGGAGCGTCTTAACTGTAAATTCATCACAGGCTCAACTGAGCGGCTTTTGAAAAGGTAAGAGACCCTCTGCTGTCAGTGAGACACAGTTTCGTGAGAAAAGAAACGGGTTGGAA
>NW_022990936.1:0-28355 GCF_902827175.1 Gymnodraco acuticeps
GGATCCCCGGAAGAGAGACACCGTTTGGATCCCCGGAAAGAGAGACACACCGTTTGGATCCCCGGGAAAGAGAGACACACCGTTTGGATCCCCGGAAAGAGAGACACACCGTTTGGATCCCCGGGAAGAGAGACACACCGTTTGGATCCCCGGAAAGAGAGACACACCGTTTGGACCGGAAAGAGGGACACACCGTTTGGATCCCCGGAAAGAGAGACACACCGTTTGGACCGGGAAGAGAGACACACCGTTTGGATCCCCGGGAAGAGAGACACACCGTTTGGATCCCCGGGAAGAGAGACACACCGTTTGGATCCCCGGGAAGAGAGACACACCGTTTGGATCCCCGGGAAGAGAGACACACCGTTTGGATCCCCGGGAAGAGAGACACACCGTTTGGATCCCCGGGAAGAGAGACACACCGTTTGGATCCCCGGGAAGAGAGACACACCGTTTGGATCCCCGGAAAGAGAGACACACCGTTTGGATCCCCGGAAAGAGAGACACACCGTTTGGATCCCCGGAAAGAGAGACACACCGTTTGGATCCCCGGAAAGAGAGACACACCGTTTGGATCCCCGGGAAGAGAGACACACCGTTTGGATCCCCGGAAAGAGAGACACACCGTTTGGATCCCCGGGGAAAGAGAGACACACCGTTTGGATCCCCGGAAGAGAGACCACCGTTTGGATCCCCGGAAAGAGAGACACACCGTTTGGATCCCCGGAAGAGAGACACACCGTTTGGATCCCCGGGAAGAGAGACACACGTTTGGATCCCCGGAAAGAGAGACACACCGTTTGGATCCCCGGGAGAGAAGAGAGACACACCGTTTGGATCCCCGGGAAGAGAGACACACCGTTTGGATCCCCGGAAGAGAGAGACAACCGTTTGTTTGAATCCCCGGAAAGAGAGACACACCGTTTGGATCCCCGGGAAAGAGAGACACACCGTTTGGATCCCCGGAAAGAGAGACACACCGTTTGGATCCCCGGGAAGAGAGACACACCGTTTGGATCCCGGGAAGAGAGACACACCGTTTGGATCCCCGGAAAGAGAGACACACCGTTTGGATCCCGGAAAGAGAGACACACCGTTTGGATCCCCGGGAAGAGAGACACACCGTTTGGATCCCCGGGAAGAGAGACACACCGTTTGGATCCCCGGGAAGAGAGGACACACCGTTTGGATCCCCGGGAAGAGAGACACACCGTTGGATCCCCGGAAAGAGAGACACACCGTTTGATGATCCCGGGAAGAGAGACACACCGTTTGGATCCCCGGGAAGAGAGACACACCGTTTGGATCCCCGGAAAGAGAGACACACCGTTTGATCCCGGAAAGAGAGACACACCGTTTGGATCCCGGGAAGAGAGACACACCGTTTGGATCCCCGGGAAGAGAGACACACCGTTTGGATCCCGGAAAGAGAGACACACCGTTTAGATCCCCGGAAAGAGAGACACACCGTTTGGATCCCGGAGAAGAGAGACACACCGTTTGGATCCCCGGAAGAGAGACACACCGTTTGGATCCCCGGAAGAGAGACACACCGTTTGGATCCCCGGAAAGAGAGACACACCGTTTGGATCCCCGGAAAGAGAGACACACCGTTTGGATCCCGGGAAGAGAGACCGTTTGGATCCCCGGGAAGAGAGACACACCGTTTGGATCCCCGGGAAGAGAGACACACCGTTTGGATCCCCGGAAAGAGAGACACACCGTTTGGATCCCCGGGAAGAGAGACACACCGTTTGGATCCCCGGAAAGAGAGACACACCGTTTGGATCCCCGGAGAAGAGAGACACACCGTTTGGATCCCGGAAAGAGAGACACACCGTTTGGATCCCCGGAAGAGAGACACACCGTTTGGATCCCCGGAAAGAGAGACACACCGTTTGGATCCCCGGGAAAGAGAGACACACCGTTTGGATCCCCGGAAAGAGAGACACACCGTTTGGATCCCCGGAAAGAGAGACACACCGTTTGGATCCCCGGAAGAGAGACACACCGTTTGGATCCCCGGAAAGAGAGACACACCGTTTGGATCCCCGGGAAGAGAGACACACCGTTTGGATCCTCGGAAAGAGAGACACACCGTTTGGATCCCCGGAAAGAGAGACACACCGTTTGGATCCCCGGAAAGAGAGACACACCGTTTGGATCCCCGGGAAGAGAGACACACCGTTTGGATCCCCGGAAGAGAGACACACCGTTTGGATCCCCGGGAAGAGAGACACACCGTTTGGATCCCCGGGAAGAGAGACACACCGTTTGGATCCCCGGAAAGAGAGACACACCGTTTGGATCCCCGGAAAGAGAGACACACCGTTTGGATCCCCGGGAAGAGAGACACACACCGTTTAGATCCCCGGAAAGAGAGACACACCGTTTGGATCCCCGGGAAGAGAGACACACCGTTTGGACCATTTGGAAAGAGAGACACGCCGGAGCGGACAGACTCGGCCGGTCGTGAGTAAATAAAGGGAATAAATCCGTGTAGCATTGATTGGAATGTCGGACGTGTTAAAGTCTAAAAGGAAATCATAACGGCGATGCTCACATTGGAGGAGGATTGTAAATACCTGTGGATCGTCTGTGAAAAGAATGTGATTGAATTTGTTTGTGCAACAAAGGAAGCCAGTAGGCGTGCTCTGTGAGACTCATTACAGGAGCGCAACGTCTTTTACGCACGGCCTAAAAACAAACAAAGACGATCCCAGGACTTCTGCTGACGCAGAAACATTGTTAAAATCCCTCAAAGCCTCCCGCAGTGGAACATTAGGAGCATGCACGAAGAACATGAAATGAAGGCCTTGCTTGTGGAGGATGGGAATGAAGCTTTGGAGATGTTCAAACTAAATATAAATGACTTGTGCAGTGTTCATGGATCCGTACAGCAGCTTTTATCAGAGGAAGAGAGAGAGGAGGATCATGTGGACTGGTTTGAGCCAAAAATGACACATTTTGAATATTGTATGAAAGATGTGGATGTGTGGGAAAGAGAAAGAATGGCACAATCAAAGATTCATCCCCATGACAGCATCTCTAATGTTTCACACAAGGAGCTCAAAAACCTCTTCAGTCTCCTCAGCATGTAGAAGAGCGTCTGCTGGAAGGCTGCCCTGCTAGCCAGAGCAGCTGGGTTAAAGGACAAACATGCACTGCTATTACAACAAGCAACACTAACAGCTGAACTGGAACAAATGGAACTGGACACAGAAATGGCAGCATCTGCTGCTAAAATAAAGGTTCTGCAAAGCATTGACGGGGAGCAAACATGGAGGATCAAATTCAAGATGGAATGAATGCTTATCTGGAGGAAAGCAAAGAAAGAAGCACAGACACTTTGGATCCTGAAAGCTCAGCCCATTGGGTGCAGTGCCTGAAACACCACTTCAGAGGACTGTCAGTAATCTCCGCCGCCCTCAGCAACCCACAACACAGTTTAGACCTTACAAAATGCCCACAATGCATAGCTCCACCTAACGCAATGAAACCCATGATAACCTGGACACTGTTATACAGAGACAGAGAGATATTGCTGACCTCATCATTATGCAGCAGACACTTACCTTGTTACCAACAATGGAGATAAAAGTGTTCGATGGTGATCCACTTGAATATCAGTCCTTTATGCTTTCGAACACCTTATTGAGGATAAAACAGCTAGCAGTCATGACAGGCTCTACTTTCTCGACCAGTACACTTCCGGCCAGCCCAAAGATCTCGTTCGCAGCTGCCTGCATATGGATACCCACAGAGGTTACACAGAAGCCAAGCGGCTGTTAAAGGAGCACTTTGGGGACGAGATCAAAGTAACCAGCGCTTATTTGGAAAAGGCAATGAACTGGACATCAATTAGACCGGATGATAGCAAAGCGCTTCAGGCATATGCAAAGTATTTAAGAGAATGATGCAATGCTATGCAAGATTTAAAGTACATGGATGAACTAGATATTCCTTCCAATCTAAGATCAATAATATCTAAACTCCCTTACAAACTGCGAGAAACATGGCGGACAGTGGCTTATGAGATATTACAGAGAACAAAGGAGAGAGCTAGATTTCGTGACCTTGTGGAGCTTATGGAAAAACAAGCTAGAATACTCCTGGACCCATTATTTGGGGACATACAGGATCGCCACATCTCTAGCCCAAGGATGGCCACTAGGAGCCAACCCATGAGCCACATCCATCAGCAGATTGGACACTCGGGGAGAAGCCACATGCTCTCAAGACTAGATCAAAGATTCTGGTTGCCTCGCAGCCAGAAAGATAACCAGAGCCTGTGTTTTCTGCCGAAGAATGCTAGCCACAGTTGGAGAGCAGAACATGGCTGACCTCCCAGAGGATCGGGTGTCTCCAGATCTACCACCCTTTACTCATGTTGGTATCGACTTCTTTGGACCCCTGGAGGTTAAACGAGGCAGAGCAAATGTAAAACGTTGGGGAGTGATCTTCACCTGCCTTATGAGTCGTGCCATACATCTGGAAGTTTCGAGCTCATTGGACACTGACTCCTGCATCAATGCTTTGCGCAGATTCATATGTCGCAGAGGGCAGGTGACAAGCATCAGGACCGACAACGGCACAAGCATCAGGACCAACAACGGCACAAGCATCAGGACCGACAACGGCACAAGCATCAGGACCAACAACGGCACAAGCATCAGGACCGACAACGGCACAAGCATCAGGACCAACAACGGCACAAGCATCAGGACCGACAACGGCACAAGCATCAGGACCAACAACGGCACAAGCATCAGGACCGACAACGGCACAAGCATCAGGACCGACAACGGCACAAGCATCAGGACCGACAACGGCACAAGCATCAGGACAGACAACGGCACAAGCATCAGGACCGACAACGGCACAAGCATCAGGACCAACAACGGCACAAGCATCAGGACAGACAACGGCACAAGCATCAGGACCGACAACGGCACAAGCATCAGGACCGACAACGGCACAAGCATCAGGACCAACAACGGCACAAGCATCAGGACAGACAACGGCACAAGCATCAGGACAGACAACGGCACAAGCATCAGGACAGACAACGGCACAAGCATCAGGACCGACAACGGCACAAGCATCAGGACCAACAACGGCACAAGCATCAGGACCAACAACGGCACAAGCATCAGGACCGACAACGGCACAAGCATCAGGACCGACAACGGCACAAGCATCAGGACCGACAACGGCACAAGCATCAGGACAGACAACGGCACAAGCATCAGGACCGACAACGGCACAAGCATCAGGACCGACAACGGCACAAGCATCAGGACCAACAACGGCACAAGCATCAGGACCAACAACGGCACAAGCATCAGGACCGACAACGGCACAAGCATCAGGACCGACAACGGCACAAGCATCAGGACCGACAACGGCACAAGCATCAGGACAGACAACGGCACAAGCATCAGGACCGACAACGGCACAAGCATCAGGACCGACAACGGCACAAGCATCAGGACAGACAACGGCACAAGCATCAGGACCGACAACGGCACAAGCATCAGGACAGACAACGGCACAAGCATCAGGACCGACAACGGCACAAGCATCAGGACAGACAACGGCACAAGCATCAGGACCAACAACGGCACAAGCATCAGGACAGACAACGGCACAAGCATCAGGACCGACAACGGCACAAGCATCAGGACCAACAACGGCACAAGCATCAGGACAGACAACGGCACAAGCATCAGGACCGACAACGGCACAAGCATCAGGACAGACAACGGCACAAGCATCAGGACAGACAACGGCACAAGCATCAGGACCAACAACGGCACAAGCATCAGGACCGACAACGGCACAAGCATCAGGACCGACAACGGCACAAGCATCAGGACAGACAACGGCACAAGCATCAGGACCGACAACGGCACAAGCATCAGGACCGACAACGGCACAAGCATCAGGACAGACAACGGCACAAGCATCAGGACCGACAACGGCACAAGCATCAGGACAGACAACGGCACAAGCATCAGGACCAACAACGGCACAAGCATCAGGACAGACAACGGCACAAGCATCAGGACAGACAACGGCACAAGCATCAGGACCAACAACGGCACAAGCATCAGGACAGACAACGGCACAAGCATCAGGACCGACAACGGCACAAGCATCAGGACCGACAACGGCACAAGCATCAGGACCAACAACGGCACAAGCATCAGGACAGACAACGGCACAAGCATCAGGACAGACAACGGCACAAGCATCAGGACCGACAACGGCACAAGCATCAGGACCAACAACGGCACAAGCATCAGGACAGACAACGGCACAAGCATCAGGACCGACAACGGCACAAGCATCAGGACAGACAACGGCACAAGCATCAGGACCGACAACGGCACAAGCATCAGGACAGACAACGGCACAAGCATCAGGACCGACAACGGCACAAGCATCAGGACCGACAACGGCACAAGCATCAGGACCGACAACGGCACAAGCATCAGGACCGACAACGGCACAAGCATCAGGACCGACAACGGCACAAGCATCAGGACCGACAACGGCACAAGCATCAGGACCGACAACGGCACAAACTTTGTGGGAGCACAGAAAGAGCTAAGAGCTGCTCTTAAAGACCTGAATCAACACAAGATTCAAAATGCATTACTCGGGGACGGAGTCAAATGGACTTTTAATCCGCCATAAGGAGCCCACCATGGTGGAGTTTGGGAGAGGCTCATCAGACCTGTAACAAAGAGTCTGTGTTCCGTTGTAAAAGAACAGAGATTGGATGATGAGACTCTACAGACAGCTTTGTGCGAAGTTGAGAGCATCATGAATGACAGACCATTGACTACAGTTTCAAGTGACCCGAACGATCTCGAACCCCTCACGCCAAATCACCTCCTTCTGCTAAAGACAAAACCGATGATGCCACCTGGACTCTTTCACAAGGAGGACTTGTACTCACGGAGGAGATGGAGACAGGCACAATACCTGGCAGATCTCTTCTGGAGGAGATGGAGACAGGCACAATACCTGGCAGATCTTTTCTGGAGGAGATGGAGACAGGCACAATACCTGGCAGATCTCTTCTGGAGGAGATGGAGACAGGCACAATACCTCGCAGATCTCTTCTGGAGGAGATGGAGACAGGCACAATACCTGGCAGATCTCTTCTGGAGGAGATGGAGACAGGCACAATACCTCACAGATCTCTTCTGGAGGAGATGGAGACAGGCACAATACCTGGCAGATCTCTTCTGGAGGAGATAGAGACAGGCACAATACCTGAAAGATCTCTTCTGGAGGAGATGGAGACAGGCACAATACCTGGCAGATCTCTTCTGGAGGAGATGGAGACAGGCACAATACCTGGCAGATCTCTTCTGGAGGAGATGGAGACAGGCACAATACCTGGCAGATCTCTTCTGGAGGAGATAGAGACAGGCACAATACCTGGCAGATCTTTTCTGGAGGAGATGGAGACAGGCACAATACCTGGCAGATCTCTTCTGGAGGAGATGGAGACAGGCACAATACCTCGCAGATCTCTTCTTGAGGAGATGGAGACAGGCACAATACCTGGCAGATCTCTTCTGGAGGAGATGGAGACAGGCACAATACCTCACAGATCTCTTCTGGAGGAGATGGAGACAGGCACAATACCTGGCAGATCTCTTCTGGAGGAGATGGAGACAGGCACAATACCTCACAGATCTCTTCTGGAGGAGATGGATCCTTGAGAGATGGAGACAGGCACAATACCTGGCAGATCTCTTCTGGAGGAGATGGAGACAGGCACAATACCTGGCAGATCTCTTCTGGAGGAGATGGAGACAGGCACAATACCTGGCAGATCTCTTCTGGAGGAGATGGAGACAGGCACAATACCTCGCAGATCTCTTCTGGAGGAGATGGAGACAGGCACAATACCTGGCAGATCTCTTCTGGAGGAGATGGAGACAGGCACAATACCTGGCAGATCTCTTCTGGAGGAGATGGAGACAGGCACAATACCTGGCAGATCTCTTCTGGAGGAGATGGAGACAGGCACAATACCTGGCAGATCTCTTCTGGAGGAGATGGAGACAGGCACAATACCTGGCAGATCTCTTCTGGAGGAGATAGAGACAGGCACAATACCTGGCAGATCTCTTCTTGAGGAGATGGAGACAGGCACAATACCTGGCAGATCTCTTCTGGAGGAGATGGAGACAGGCACAATACCTGCACGATCTCTTCTGGAGGAGATGGACAGGCACAGGCACAATACCTGGCAGATCTCTTCTTGAGGAGATGGAGACAGGCACAATACCTGGCAGATCTCTTCTGGAGGAGATAGAGACAGGCACAATACCTCACAGATCTCTTCTGGAGGAGATGGAGACAGGCACAATACCTGGCAGATCTCTTCTGGAGGAGATAGAGACAGGCACAATACCTCACAGATCTCTTCTGGAGGAGATGGAGACAGGCACAATACCTGGCAGATCTCTTCTGGAGGAGATGGAGACAGGCACAATACCTGGCAGATCTCTTCTGGAGGAGATGGAGACAGGCACAATACCTCACAGATCTCTTCTGGAGGAGATGGAGACAGAAACAAAACATGGCAGATCTTTTCTGGAGGAGATGGAGACAGGCACAATACCTGGCAGATCTTTTCTGGAGGAGATGGAGACAGGCACAATACCTCACAGATCTCTTCTGGAGGAGATGGAGACAGGCACAATACCTGGCAGATCTCTTCTTGAGGAGATGGAGACAGGCACAATACCTCACAGATCTCTTCTGGAGGAGATGGAGACAGGCACAATACCTGGCAGATCTCTTCTGGAGGAGATGGAGACAGGCACAATACCTGGCAGATCTCTTCTTGAGGAGATGGAGACAGGCACAATACCTGGCAGATCTCTTCTTGAGGAGATAGAGACAGGCACAATACCTGGCAGATCTTTTCTGGAGGAGATGGAGACAGGCACAATACCTGGCAGATCTTTTCTGGAGGAGATGGAGACAGGCACAATACCTGGCAGATCTCTTCTGGAGGAGATGGAGACAGGCACAATACCTGGCAGATCTCTTCTTGAGGAGATAGAGACAGGCACAATACCTGGCAGATCTCTTCTGGAGGAGATGGAGACAGGCACAATACCTGTCAGATCTCTTCTGGAGGAGATGGAGACAGGCACAATACCTGGCAGATCTCTTCTTGAGGAGATGGAGACAGGCACAATACCTCGCAGATCTCTTCTTGAGGAGATGGAGACAGGCACAATACCTGGCAGATCTCTTCTGGAGGAGACGGAGACAGAAACAAAACCTGGCAGATCTTTTCTGGAGGAGATGGAGACAGGCACAATACCTGGCAGATCTCTTCTGGAGGAGATGGAGACAGGCACAATACCTGGCAGATCTCTTCTGGAGGAGATGGAGACAGGCACAATACCTGGCAGATCTCTTCTGGAGGAGACGGAGACAGAAACAAAACCTGGCAGATCTCTTCTGGAGGAGATGGAGACAGGCACAATACCTCACAGATCTCTTCTGGAGGAGATGGAGACAGGCACAATACCTGGCAGATCTCTTCTGGAGGAGATGGAGACAGGCACAATACCTCACAGATCTCTTCTGGAGGAGATGGAGACAGGCACAATACCTGGCAGATCTCTTCTGGAGGAGATGGAGACAGGCACAATACCTGGCAGATCTCTTCTGGAGGAGATAGAGACAGGCACAATACCTGGCAGATCTCTTCTGGAGGAGATGGAGACAGGCACAATACCTGGCAGATCTCTTCTGGAGGAGATGGAGACAGGCACAATACCTGGCAGATCTTTTCTTGAGGAGATTGAGACAGGCACAATACCTGGCAGATCTCTTCTGGAGGAGATGGAGACAGGCACAATACCTGGCAGATCTCTTCTGGAGGAGATGGAGACAGGCACAATACCTGGCAGATCTCTTCTGGAGGAGATGGAGACAGGCACAATACCTGGCAGATCTCTTCTGGAGGAGATGGAGACAGGCACAATACCTGTCAGATCTCTTCTGGAGGAGATGGAGACAGGCACAATACCTCACAGATCTCTTCTGGAGGAGATGGAGACAGGCACAATACCTGGCAGATCTCTTCTGGAGGAGATGGAGACAGGCACAATACCTGGCAGATCTCTTCTGGAGGAGATGGAGACAGGCACAATACCTGTCAGATCTCTTCTTGAGGAGATGGAGACAGGCACAATACCTGGCAGATCTCTTCTTGAGGAGATGGAGACAGGCACAATACCTGTCAGATCTCTTCTGGAGGAGATGGAGACAGGCACAATACCTGGCAGATCTCTTCTGGAGGAGATGGAGACAGGCACAATACCTGGCAGATCTCTTCTGGAGGAGATAGAGACAGGCACAATACCTCACAGATCTCTTCTGGAGGAGATAGAGACAGGCACAATACCTCGCAGATCTCTTCTGGAGGAGATGGAGACAGGCACAATACCTGGCAGATCTCTTCTTGAGGAGATGGAGACAGGCACAATACCTGGCAGATCTCTTCTGGAGGAGATGGAGACAGGCACAATACCTCACAGATCTCTTCTGGAGGAGATGGAGACAGGCACAATACCTGGCAGATCTCTTCTGGAGGAGATAGAGACAGGCACAATACCTGGCAGATCTCTTCTGGAGGAGATGGAGACAGGCACAATACCTGTCAGATCTTTTCTGGAGGAGATGGAGACAGGCACAATACCTGGCAGATCTCTTCTTGAGGAGATGGAGACAGGCACAATACCTGGCAGATCTCTTCTGGAGGAGATGGAGACAGGCACAATACCTGGCAGATCTCTTCTGGAGGAGATGGAGACAGGCACAATACCTGGCAGATCTCTTCTGGAGGAGATGGAGACAGGCACAATACCTCACAGATCTCTTCTGGAGGAGATGGAGACAGGCACAATACCTGGCAGATCTCTTCTGGAGGAGATGGAGACAGGCACAATACCTGGCAGATCTCTTCTTGAGGAGATGGAGACAGGCACAATACCTCACAGATCTCTTCTTGAGGAGATGGAGACAGGCACAATACCTGGCAGATCTCTTCTGGAGGAGATGGAGACAGGCACAATACCTGGCAGATCTCTTCTGGAGGAGATGGAGACAGGCACAATACCTCACAGATCTCTTCTAGAGGAGATGGAGACAGGCACAATACCTGGCAGATCTCTTCTTGAGGAGATGGAGACAGGCACAATACCTCACAGATCTCTTCTTGAGGAGATGGAGACAGGCACAATACCTCACAGATCTCTTCTGGAGGAGATGGAGACAGGCACAATACCTGGCAGATCTCTTCTGGAGGAGATAGAGACAGGCACAATACCTGGCAGATCTCTTCTTGAGGAGATGGAGACAGGCACAATACCTCACAGATCTCTTCTTGAGGAGATGGAGACAGGCACAATACCTGGCAGATCTCTTCTTGAGGAGATGGAGACAGGCACAATACCTGGCAGATCTCTTCTTGAGGAGATGGAGACAGGCACAATACCTCACAGATCTTTTCTGGAGGAGATGGAGACAGGCACAATACCTGGCAGATCTCTTCTTGAGGAGATGGAGACAGGCACAATACCTGGCAGATCTCTTCTGGAGGAGATAGAGACAGGCACAATACCTGGCAGATCTCTTCTTGAGGAGATGGAGACAGGCACAATACCTGGCAGATCTCTTCTTGAGGAGATGGAGACAGGCACAATACCTGGCAGATCTCTTCTGGAGGAGATAGAGACAGGCACAATACCTCACAGATCTCTTCTGGAGGAGATGGAGACAGGTACAATACCTCACAGATCTCTTCTGGAGGAGATGGAGACAGGCACAATACCTCACAGATCTCTTCTGGAGGAGATGGAGACAGGCACAATACCTGGCAGATCTCTTCTGGAGGAGATGGAGACAGGCACAATACCTGGCAGATCTCTTCTGGAGGAGATGGAGACAGGCACAATACCTGGCAGATCTCTTCTGGAGGAGATAGAGACAGGCACAATACCTGGCAGATCTCTTCTGGAGGAGATGGAGACAGGCACAATACCTGGCAGATCTCTTCTGGAGGAGATGGAGACAGGCACAATACCTGTCAGATCTCTTCTGGAGGAGATGGAGACAGGCACAATACCTGGCAGATCTCTTCTTGAGGAGATGGAGACAGGCACAATACCTGGCAGATCTCTTCTGGAGGAGATGGAGACAGGCACAATACCTGGCAGATCTCTTCTGGAGGAGATAGAGACAGGCACAATACCTCACAGATCTCTTCTGGAGGAGATGGAGACAGGCACAATACCTGGCAGATCTCTTCTTGAGGAGATGGAGACAGGCACAATACCTGGCAGATCTCTTCTGGAGGAGATGGAGACAGGCACAATACCTGGCAGATCTCTTCTGGAGGAGATAGAGACAGGCACAATACCTGGCAGATCTCTTCTGGAGGAGATGGAGACAGGCACAATACCTGGCAGATCTCTTCTGGAGGAGATAGAGACAGGCACAATACCTCACAGATCTCTTCTGGAGGAGATGGAGACAGGCACAATACCTCACAGATCTCTTCTGGAGGAGATGGAGACAGGCACAATACCTGGCAGATCTCTTCTGGAGGAGATAGAGACAGGCACAATACCTGGCAGATCTCTTCTTGAGGAGATGGAGACAGGCACAATACCTGGCAGATCTCTTCTTGAGGAGATGGAGACAGGCACAATACCTGGCAGATCTCTTCTGGAGGAGATGGAGACAGGCACAATACCTCACAGATCTTTTCTGGAGGAGATGGAGACAGGCACAATACCTGGCAGATCTCTTCTGGAGGAGATGGAGACAGGCACAATACCTGGCAGATCTCTTCTGGAGGAGATGGAGACAGGCACAATACCTGGCAGATCTCTTCTGGAGGAGATGGAGACAGGCACAATACCTGGCAGATCTTTTCTGGAGGAGATGGAGACAGGCACAATACCTCACAGATCTCTTCTGGAGGAGATGGAGACAGGCACAATACCTCACAGATCTCTTCTGGAGGAGATGGAGACAGGCACAATACCTGGCAGATCTCTTCTGGAGGAGATGGAGACAGGCACAATACCTCACAGATCTTTTCTGGAGGAGATGGAGACAGGCACAATACCTCACAGATCTCTTCTGGAGGAGATGGAGACAGGCACAATACCTCACAGATCTCTTCTGGAGGAGATGGAGACAGGCACAATACCTCACAGATCTCTTCTGGAGGAGATGGAGACAGGCACAATACCTGGCAGATCTCTTCTGGAGGAGATGGAGACAGGCACAATACCTGGCAGATCTCTTCTGAGGAGATAGAGACAGGCACAATACCTGGCAGATCTCTTCTGGAGGAGAGAGAGACAGGCACAATACCTGGCAGATCTCTTCTGGAGGAGATGGAGACAGGCACAATACCTGGCAGATCTCTTCTGGAGGAGATGGAGACAGGCACAATACCTCGCAGATCTCTTCTGGAGGAAGATGGGAGACAGGCAAGGCACAATACCTGGCAGATCTCTTCTGGAGGAGATGGAGACAGGCACAATACCTGGCAGATCTCTTCTGGAGGAGATGGAGACAGGCACAATACCTGGCAGATCTCTTCTTGAGGAGATGGAGACAGGCACAATACCTCACAGATCTCTTCTGGAGGAGATGGAGACAGGCACAATACCTGGCAGATCTCTTCTGGAGGAGATGGAGACAGGCACAATACCTGGCAGATCTCTTCTGGAGGAGATGGAGACAGGCACAATACCTCACAGATCTCTTCTGGAGGAGATGGAGACAGGCACAATACCTCACAGATCTCTTCTGGAGGAGATGGAGACAGGCACAATACCTGGCAGATCTTTTCTGGAGGAGATGGAGACAGGCACAATACCTCACAGATCTCTTCTGGAGGAGATGGAGACAGGCACAATACCTGGCAGATCTCTTCTGGAGGAGATAGAGACAGGCACAATACCTGGCAGATCTCTTCTGGAGGAGATGGAGACAGGCACAATACCTGGCAGATCTCTTCTGGAGGAGATGGAGACAGGCACAATACCTGGCAGATCTTTTCTTGAGGAGATGGAGACAGGCACAATACCTGGCAGATCTCTTCTGGAGGAGATGGAGACAGGCACAATACCTGGCAGATCTCTTCTGGAGGAGATGGAGACAGGCACAATACCTGGCAGATCTCTTCTGGAGGAGATGGAGACAGGCACAATACCTGGCAGATCTCTTCTGGAGGAGATGGAGACAGGCACAATACCTGTCAGATCTCTTCTGGAGGAGATGGAGACAGGCACAATACCTGTCAGATCTCTTCTTGAGGAGATGGAGACAGGCACAATACCTGGCAGATCTCTTCTTGAGGAGATGGAGACAGGCACAATACCTGTCAGATCTTTTCTGGAGGAGATGGAGACAGGCACAATACCTGGCAGATCTCTTCTGGAGGAGATGGAGACAGGTACAATACCTGGCAGATCTCTTCTGGAGGAGATGGAGACAGGCACAATACCTGGCAGATCTCTTCTGGAGGAGATGGAGACAGGCACAATACCTGGCAGATCTCTTCTGGAGGAGATAGAGACAGGCACAATACCTGGCAGATCTCTTCTGGAGGAGATGGAGACAGGCACAATACCTGGCAGATCTCTTCTGGAGGAGATAGAGACAGGCACAATACCTGGCAGATCTCTTCTGGAGGAGATGGAGACAGGCACAATACCTGGCAGATCTCTTCTGGAGGAGATAGAAACAGGCACAATACCTGGCAGATCTCTTCTGGAGGAGATAGAGACAGGCACAATACCTGGCAGATCTCTTCTTGAGGAGATGGAGACAGGCACAATACCTGGCAGATCTCTTCTGGAGGAGATGGAGACAGGCACAATACCTGGCAGATCTCTTCTGGAGGAGATGGAGACAGGCACAATACCTGGCAGATCTCTTCTGGAGGAGATCGAGACAGGCACAATACCTCACAGATCTCTTCTGGAGGAGATGGAGACAGGCACAATACCTGGCAGATCTCTTCTGGAGGAGATGGAGACAGGCACAATACCTGGCAGATCTCTTCTGGAGGAGATAGAGACAGGCACAATACCTGGCAGATCTCTTCTGGAGGAGATGGAGACAGGCACAATACCTGGCAGATCTCTTCTGGAGGAGATGGAGACAGGCACAATACCTGGCAGATCTCTTCTTGAGGAGATGGAGACAGGCACAATACCTGGCAGATCTCTTCTGGAGGAGATGGAGACAGGCACAATACCTGGCAGATCTCTTCTGGAGGAGATGGAGACAGGCACAATACCTCACAGATCTCTTCTGGAGGAGATGGAGACAGGCACAATACCTGGCAGATCTCTTCTTGAGGAGATGGAGACAGGCACAATACCTCACAGATCTCTTCTGGAGGAGATGGAGACAGGCACAATACCTGGCAGATCTCTTCTTGAGGAGATGGAGACAGGCACAATACCTGGCAGATCTCTTCTGGAGGAGATGGAGACAGGCACAATACCTGGCAGATCTCTTCTGGAGGAGATGGAGACAGGCACAATACCTGGCAGATCTCTTCTGGAGGAGATGGAGACAGGCACAATACCTCACAGATCTCTTCTGGAGGAGATGGAGACAGGCACAATACCTGGCAGATCTCTTCTGGAGGAGATGGAGACAGGCACAATACCTGGCAGATCTCTTCTGGAGGAGATGGAGACAGGCACAATACCTGGCAGATCTTTTCTGGAGGAGATGGAGACAGGTACAATACCTGGCAGATCTCTTCTGGAGGAGATGGAGACAGGCACAATACCTGGCAGATCTTTTCTGGAGGAGATGGAGACAGGCACAATACCTGGCAGATCTCTTCTGGAGGAGATGGAGACAGGCACAATACCTGGCAGATCTCTTCTGGAGGAGATGGAGACAGGCACAATACCTGGCAGATCTCTTCTGGAGGAGATGGAGACAGGCACAATACCTGGCAGATCTCTTCTGGAGGAGATGGAGACAGGCACAATACCTGGCAGATCTCTTCTGGAGGAGATGGAGACAGGCACAATACCTGGCAGATCTCTTCTGGAGGAGATGGAGACAGGCACAATACCTGGCAGATCTCTTCTGGAGGAGATGGAGACAGGCACAATACCTGGCAGATCTCTTCTGGAGGAGATAGAGACAGGCACAATACCTGGCAGATCTCTTCTGGAGGAGATGGAGACAGGCACAATACCTGGCAGATCTCTTCTGGAGGAGATGGAGACAGGCACAATACCTGGCAGATCTCTTCTTGAGGAGATGGAGACAGGCACAATACCTGGCAGATCTCTTCTGGAGGAGATAGAGACAGGCACAATACCTCACAGATCTCTTCTGGAGGAGATGGAGACAGGCACAATACCTGGCAGATCTCTTCTGGAGGAGATGGAGACAGGCACAATACCTGGCAGATCTCTTCTTGAGGAGATGGAGACAGGCACAATACCTGGCAGATCTCTTCTGGAGGAGATAGAGACAGGCACAATACCTGGCAGATCTCTTCTTGAGGAGATGGAGACAGGCACAATACCTGGCAGATCTCTTCTTGAGGAGATGGAGACAGGCACAATACCTGGCAGATCTCTTCTGGAGGAGATGGAGACAGGCACAATACCTCACAGATCTCTTCTGGAGGAGATGGAGACAGGCACAATACCTGGCAGATCTCTTCTGGAGGAGATGGAGACAGGCACAATACCTGGCAGATCTCTTCTTGAGGAGATGGAGACAGGCACAATACCTGGCAGATCTCTTCTGGAGGAGATAGAGACAGGCACAATACCTGGCAGATCTCTTCTGGAGGAGATGGAGACAGGCACAATACCTGGCAGATCTCTTCTGGAGGAGATGGAGACAGGCACAATACCTGGCAGATCTCTTCTAGAGGAGATGGAGACAGGCACAATACCTGGCAGATCTCTTCTGGAGGAGATAGAGACAGGCACAATACCTGGCAGATCTCTTCTGGAGGAGATGGAGACAGGCACAATACCTGGCAGATCTCTTCTGGAGGAGATGGAGACAGGCACAATACCTGGCAGATCTCTTCTGGAGGAGATAGAGACAGGCACAATACCTGGCAGATCTCTTCTGGAGGAGATGGAGACAGGCACAATACCTGGCAGATCTCTTCTTGAGGAGATGGAGACAGGCACAATACCTCACAGATCTCTTCTGGAGGAGATGGAGACAGGCACAATACCTGGCAGATCTCTTCTGGAGGAGATGGAGACAGGCACAATACCTGGCAGATCTCTTCTGGAGGAGATAGAGACAGGCACAATACCTGGCAGATCTCTTCTGGAGGAGATGGAGACAGGCACAATACCTCACAGATCTCTTCTTGAGGAGATGGAGACAGGCACAATACCTGGCAGATCTCTTCTGGAGGAGATAGAGACAGGCACAATACCTGGCAGATCTCTTCTGGAGGAGATGGAGACAGGCACAATACCTGGCAGATCTCTTCTGGAGGAGATGGAGACAGGCACAATACCTGGCAGATCTCTTCTGGAGGAGATAGAGACAGGCACAATACCTGGCAGATCTCTTCTGGAGGAGATGGAGACAGGCACAATACCTCACAGATCTCTTCTGGAGGAGATGGAGACAGGCACAATACCTGGCAGATCTCTTCTGGAGGAGATGGAGACAGGCACAATACCTGGCAGATCTCTTCTTGAGGAGATGGAGACAGGCACAATACCTGGCAGATCTCTTCTGGAGGAGATGGAGACAGGCACAATACCTGGCAGATCTCTTCTAGAGGAGATGGAGACAGGCACAATACCTCACAGATCTCTTCTGGAGGAGATGGAGACAGGCACAATACCTGGCAGATCTCTTCTGGAGGAGATGGAGACAGGCACAATACCTGGCAGATCTCTTCTGGAGGAGATGGAGACAGGTACAATACCTCACAGATCTCTTCTGGAGGAGATGGAGACAGGCACAATACCTGGCAGATCTCTTCTGGAGGAGATGGAGACAGGCACAATACCTCACAGATCTCTTCTAGAGGAGATGGAGACAGGCACAATACCTCACAGATCTCTTCTAGAGGAGATGGAGACAGGCACAATACCTCACAGATCTCTTCTGGAGGAGATGGAGACAGGCACAATACCTCACAGATCTCTTCTAGAGGAGATGGAGACAGGCACAATACCTGGCAGATCTCTTCTGGAGGAGATGGAGACAGGCACAATACCTGGCAGATCTCTTCTGGAGGAGATGGAGACAGGCACAATACCTGGCAGATCTCTTCTGGAGGAGATAGAGACAGGCACAATACCTGGCAGATCTCTTCTGGAGGAGATAGAGACAGGCACAATACCTGGCAGATCTCTTCTGGAGGAGATGGAGACAGGCACAATACCTGGCAGATCTCTTCTGGAGGAGATGGAGACAGGCACAATACCTGGCAGATCTCTTCTGGAGGAGATGGAGACAGGCACAATACCTGGCAGATCTCTTCTGGAGGAGATGGAGACAGGCACAATACCTGGCAGATCTCTTCTGGAGGAGATGGAGACAGGCACAATACCTGGCAGATCTCTTCTGGAGGAGATGGAGACAGGCACAATACCTGGCAGATCTCTTCTGGAGGAGATGGAGACAGGCACAATACCTGGCAGATCTCTTCTTGAGGAGATGGAGACAGGCACAATACCTGGCAGATCTCTTCTGGAGGAGATGGAGACAGGCACAATACCTGGCAGATCTCTTCTGGAGGAGATGGAGACAGAAACAATACCTGGCAGATCTCTTCTGGAGGAGATGGAGACAGGCACAATACCTGGCAGATCTCTTCTGGAGGAGATGGAGACAGGCACAATACCTGGCAGATCTCTTCTTGAGGAGATGGAGACAGGCACAATACCTGGCAGATCTCTTCTGGAGGAGATGGAGACAGGCACAATACCTGGCAGATCTCTTCTGGAGGAGATGGAGACAGGCACAATACCTGGCAGATCTCTTCTGGAGGAGATGGAGACAGGCACAATACCTCACAGATCTCTTCTGGAGGAGATGGAGACAGGCACAATACCTCACAGATCTCTTCTTGAGGAGATGGAGACAGGCACAATACCTGGCAGATCTCTTCTTGAGGAGATGGAGACAGGCACAATACCTCACAGATCTCTTCTTGAGGAGATGGAGACAGGCACAATACCTGGCAGATCTTTTCTGGAGGAGATGGAGACAGGCACAATACCTGGCAGATCTCTTCTGGAGGAGATGGAGACAGGCACAATACCTGGCAGATCTCTTCTGGAGGAGATGGAGACAGGCACAATACCTGGCAGATCTCTTCTTGAGGAGATGGAGACAGGCACAATACCTGGCAGATCTCTTCTGGAGGAGATGGAGACAGGCACAATACCTGTCAGATCTCTTCTGGAGGAGATGGAGACAGGCACAATACCTGTCAGATCTCTTCTGGAGGAGATGGAGACAGGCACAATACCTGGCAGATCTCTTCTGGAGGAGATGGAGACAGGCACAATACCTGGAAGATCTCTTCTGGAGGAGATGGAGACAGGCACAATACCTGTCAGATCTCTTCTGGAGGAGATGGAGACAGGCACAATACCTGTCAGATCTCTTCTGGAGGAGATGGAGACAGGCACACATACCTGTCAGATCTCTTCTGGAGGAGATGGAGACAGGCACAATACCTGGCAGATCTCTTCTGGAGGAGATGGAGACAGGCACAATACCTGGCAGATCTCTTCTGGAGGAGATGGAGACAGGCACAATACCTGTCAGATCTCTTCTGGAGGAGATGGAGACAGGCACAATACCTGGCAGATCTCTTCTGGAGGAGATGGAGACAGGCACAATACCTGGAAGATCTCTTCTGGAGGAGATGGAGACAGGCACAATACCTGGCAGATCTCTTCTGGAGGAGATGGAGACAGGCACAATACCTGGCAGATCTCTTCTGGAGGAGATGGAGACAGGCACAATACCTGGCAGATCTCTTCTGGAGGAGATGGAGACAGGCACAATACCTCACAGATCTCTTCTGGAGGAGATGGAGACAGGCACAATACCTGGCAGATCTCTTCTGGAGGGAGATGGAGACAGGCACAATACCTGGCAGATCTCTTCTGGAGGAGATAGAGACAGGCACAATACCTGGCAGATCTCTTCTTGAGGAGATGGAGACAGGCACAATACCTCACAGATCTCTTCTTGAGGAGATGGAGACAGGCACAATACCTCACAGATCTTTTCTGGAGGAGATGGAGACAGGCACAATACCTGGCAGATCTCTTCTTGAGGAGATGGAGACAGGCACAATACCTGGCAGATCTCTTCTGGAGGAGATGGAGACAGGCACAATACCTGGCAGATCTCTTCTGGAGGAGATGGAGACAGGCACAATACCTGGCAGATCTCTTCTTGAGGAGATAGAGACAGGCACAATACCTGGCAGATCTCTTCTGGAGGAGATAGAGACAGGCACAATACCTCACAGATCTTTTCTGGAGGAGATGGAGACAGGCACAATACCTGGCAGATCTCTTCTTGAGGAGATGGAGACAGGCACAATACCTCACAGATCTCTTCTGGAGGAGATAGAGACAGGCACAATACCTCACAGATCTCTTCTTGAGGAGATGGAGACAGGCACAATACCTCACACATCTTTTCTGGAGGAGATGGAGACAGGCACAATACCTGGCAGATCTCTTCTGGAGGAGATGGAGACAGGCACAATACCTGGCAGATCTCTTCTTGAGGAGATGGAGACAGGCACAATACCTGGCAGATCTCTTCTTGAGGAGATGGAGACAGGCACAATACCTGGCAGATCTCTTCTGGAGGAGATGGAGACAGGCACAATACCTGGCAGATCTCTTCTGGAGGAGATGGAGACAGGCACAATACCTCACAGATCTCTTCTGGAGGAGATGGAGACAGGCACAATACCTGGCAGATCTCTTCTGGAGGAGATGGAGACAGGCACAATACCTCACAGATCTCTTCTGGAGGAGATGGAGACAGGCACAATACCTCACAGATCTCTTCTGGAGGAGATAGAGACAGGCACAATACCTGGCAGATCTCTTCTGGAGGAGATGGAGACAGGCACAATACCTGGCAGATCTCTTCTGGAGGAGATAGAGACAGGCACAATACCTGGCAGATCTCTTCTGGAGGAGATGGAGACAGGCACAATACCTGGCAGATCTCTTCTGGAGGAGATAGAGACAGGCCACAATACCTGGCAGATCTCTTCTGGAGGAGATGGAGACAGGCACAATACCTGGCAGATCTCTTCTTGAGGAGATGGAGACAGGCACAATACCTGGCAGATCTCTTCTGGAGGAGATAGAGACAGGCACAATACCTGGCAGATCTCTTCTGGAGGAGATAGAGACAGGCACAATACCTCACAGATCTCTTCTGGAGGAGATGGAGACAGGCACAATACCTCACAGATCTCTTCTGGAGGAGATGGAGACAGGCACAATACCTGGCAGATCTCTTCTGGAGGAGATAGAGACAGGCACAATACCTCACAGATCTCTTCTGGAGGAGATGGAGACAGGCACAATACCTGGCAGATCTCTTCTGGAGGAGATGGAGACAGGTACAATACCTGGCAGATCTCTTCTGGAGGAGATGGAGACAGGCACAATACCTGGCAGATCTCTTCTTGATGAGATGGAGACAGGCACAATACCTCACAGATCTCTTCTGGAGGAGATGGAGACAGGCACAATACCTCACAGATCTCTTCTGGAGGAGATGGAGACAGGCACAATACCTGGCAGATCTCTTCTGGAGGAGATGGAGACAGGCACAATACCTGGCAGATCTCTTCTGGAGGAGATGGAGACAGGCACAATACCTGGCAGATCTCTTCTTGAGGAGATGGAGACAGGCACAATACCTCACAGATCTTTTCTGGAGGAGATGGAGACAGGCACAATACCTGGCAGATCTCTTCTGGAGGAGATGGAGACAGGCACAATACCTGGCAGATCTTTTCTGGAGGAGATGGAGACAGGCACAATACCTCACAGATCTCTTCTGGAGGAGATGGAGACAGGCACAATACCTGGCAGATCTCTTCTGGAGGAGATGGAGACAGGCACAATACCTCACAGATCTCTTCTGGAGGAGATGGAGACAGGCACAATACCTGGCAGATCTCTTCTGGAGGAGATGGAGACAGGCACAATACCTGGCAGATCTCTTCTGGAGGAGATGGAGACAGGCACAATACCTGGCAGATCTCTTCTGGAGGAGATGGAGACAGGCCACAATACCTGGCAGATCTCTTCTGGAGGAGATAGAGACAGGCACAATACCTGGCAGATCTCTTCTGGAGGAGACGGAGACAGGCACAATACCTGGCAGATCTCTTCTGGAGGAGATAGAGACAGGCACAATACCTGGCAGATCTCTTCTGGAGAGATGGAGACAGGCACATATACCTGGCAGATCTCTTCTGGAGGAGATAGAGACAGGCACAATACCTGGCAGATCTCTTCTGGAGGAGATGGAGACAGGCACAATACCTGGCAGATCTCTTCTGAGGAGATGGAGACAGGCACAATACCTGGCAGATCTCTTCTTGAGGAGATGGAGACAGGCACAATACCTCACAGATCTCTTCTGGAGGAGATGGAGACAGGCACAATACCTGGCAGATTCTTTCGAGGAGATGGAGACAGGCACAATACCTCACAGATCTCTTCTTGAGGAGATGGAGACAGGCACAATACCTGGCAGATCTCTTCTGGAGGAGATGGAGACAGGCACAATACCTGACAGATCTCTTCTGGAGGAGATGGAGACAGGCACAATACCTGGCAGATCTCTTCTGGAGGAGATGGAGACAGGCACAATACCTGGCAGATCTCTTCTAGAGGAGATGGAGACAGGCACAATACCTGGAGATCTCTTCTGGAGGAGATGGAGACAGGCACAATACCTGGCAGAATCTCTTCTTGAGGATGATAGAGACAGGCACAATACCTGGCAGATCTCTTCTGGAGGAGATGGAGACAGGCACCAATTACCTGGCAGATCTCTTCTGGAGGAGATGGAGACAGCACAATACCTGGCAGATCTCTTCTGGAGGAGATGGAGACAGGCACAATACCTGGCAGATCTCTTCTGGAGGAGATGGAGACAGGCACAATACCTGGCAGATCTCTTCTGGAGGAGATGGAGACAGGCACAATACCTGGCAGATCTCTTCTGGAGGAGAGGAGACAGGCACAATACCTGGCAGATCTCTTCTGGAGGAGATGGAGACAGGCACAATACCTGGCAGATTCTCTTCTGGAGGAGATGGAGACAGGCCACAATACCTGGCAGATCTCTTCTGGAGGAGATGGAGACAGGCACAATACCTGGCAGATCTCTTCTTGAGGAGATGAGACAGGCACAATTACCTGCCCCTGGCACGAGATACTCCTTGGCAGATCTCTTCTTGGAGATGGCACAGAGCACAATTACCTGGCAGATCTCTTCTTGAGGAGATGAGACAGGCACAATACCTGGCAAGATCTCTTCTGGAGGAGATTGAGACAGGCACAATACCTGGCAGATCTCTTCTGGAGGAGATAGAGACAGGCACAATACCTGGCAGATCTCTTCTGGAGGAGATGGAGACAGGCACAATACCTGGCAGATCTCTTCTGGAGGAGATGGAGGACAGGCACATACCTGGCAGATCTCTTCTGGAGGAGATGGAGACAGGCACAATACCTGGCAGATCTCTTCGGAGGAGATGGAGACAGGCACATACCCTGGCAGATCTCTTCTGGAGGAGATGGAGACAGGCACAATACCTCACAGATCTCTTCTGCGAGGAGATGGAGACAGGCACAATACCTGGCAGATCTCTTCTGGAGGAGATGGAGACAGGCACAATACCTGCACAGATCTCTTCTGGAGGAGATGGAGACAGGCACAATACCTGGCAGATCTCTTCTGGAGGAGATGGAGACAGGCACAATACCTGGCAGATCTTTCTGGAGGGAGATGGAGACAGGCACAATACCTGGCAGATCTCTTCTGGGGCGATGGAGACAGGCACAATACCTGGCAGATCTCTTCTGGAGGAGATGGAGACAGGCCACAATACCTGGCAGCATCTCTCTGGAGGAGATGGAGACAGGCACAATACCTGGCAAGATCTCTTCTGAGGAGATGGAGACAGGCACAATACCTGGCAGATCTCTTCTGAGGAGATGGAGACAGGCACAATACCTGGCAGATCTCTTCTTGAGGAGATGGGAGACAGGCACAATACCTGGCAGATCTCTTCTGGAGGAGATGGAGACAGGCACAATACCTGGCAGATCTCTTCTGGAGCGAGCATGGAGACAGGCACAATACCTGGCAGATCTCTTCTGGAGGAGATGGAGGACAGGGCCACAATACCTCACAGATCTCTTCTGGAGGAGATGGAGACAGCACAATACCTCACAGATCTCTTCTTGAGGAGATGGAGACAGGCACAATACCTGGCAGATCTTTTCTGAGGAGATGGAGACAGTGCACAATACCTGGCAAGATCTCTTCTGAGGAGATGGAGACAGGCACAATACCTGGCAGATCTCTTTGATGAGATGGAGAACAGGAGATTGGATACAGGCACAATACCTGGCAGATCTCTTCTTGGAGGAGATGGAGACAGGCACCAATACCTGGCAGATCTCTTCTTGAGGAGATTGGAGACAGGCACAATACCTCACAGATCTCTTCTGGAGGAGATGGAGACAGGCACAATACCTGGCAGATCTCTTCTTGAGGAGATGGAGACAGGCACAATACCTGGCAGATCTCTCTTGAGGAGATGGAGACAGGCAACAATACCTGCAGATCTCTTCTTGAGGAGATTGGAGACAGGCACAATACCTCACAGATCTCTTCTTGAGGAGATGGAGGACAGGCACAATACCTCACAGATCTCTTCTGGAGGAGATGGAGACAGGCACAATACCTGGCAGATCTCTTCTTGAGGAGAATGGAGACAGGCACAATACCTCACAGATCTCTTCTGGAGGAGATGGAGACAGGCACAATACCTCACAGCTCTTCTGGAGGAGATGGAAGACAGGCCACAATACCTGGCAGATCTCTTCTTGAGGAGATGGAGAACAGGCACAATACCTCACAGATCTCTTCTGGAGGAGGGAATGGAGACAGGCACAATACCTGGCAGATCTTTTCTGGAGGAGATGGAGACAGGCACACATACCTGGCCCAGATCTCTTCTGGAGGAGATGGAGACAGGCACAATACCTGGCAGATCTCTCTGGAGGAGATGGAGACAGGCACAATACCTGGCAGATCTCTTCTGGAGGAGATGGAGACAGGCACAATACCTGGCAGATCTCTCTGGAGGAGATGGAGACAGGCACAATACCTGGCAGATCTCTTCTGGAGGAGATAGAGACAGGCACAATACCTGGCAGATCTCTTCTGGAGGAGATTAGAGACAGGCACAATTACCTGGCAGATCTATTCTGGAGGAGATGGAGACAGGCACAATACCTCACAGATCTCTTCTTGAGGAGATGGAGACAGGCACAATTACCTGGCAGATCTCTTCTGGAGGAGATGGAGACAGGACAATACCTGGCAGATCTCTTCTGGAGGAGATGGAGACAGGCACAATACCTGGCAGATCTCTTCTTGAGGAGACTGGAGGACAGGCACAATACCTGGCAGATCTCTTCTGGAGGAGATAGAGACAGGCACAATACCTGGCAGATCCTCTTCTGGAGGAGATGGAGACAGGCACAATACCTCACAGATCTCTTCTTGAGGAGATGGAGACAGGCACAATACCTGGCAGATCTCTTCTGGAGGAGATGGAGACAGGCACAATACCTGGCAGATCTATTCTGGAGGAGCTGGAGACAGGCACAATACCTGCAGATCTCTTCTGGAGGAGATGGAGACAGGCACAATACCTGGCAGATCTCTTCTGGAGGAGATGGAGACAGGCCACAATACTGGCAGATCTTTCTGGAGAGGATTGGAGACAGGCCACAATACCTGGAAGATCTTCTTCTGGAGGAGAGTGGACGACAGTGCACAATACCTGGCAAGATCTCTTCTGGAGGCGATGGAAGACAGGCACAATACCTGGCAGATCTTCGTTTGGAGGAGATGGAGGACAGGTATATCTCCCAATCAGGTGCAACAGCGAGTCAAATGGCCCACAACCCCCAAACGGAACCTTCGGCCCCAATGATCTCGTCGTCATCGTGGATGATAACACTGGGCCAGGGTGATAAAGACACGTCAGGGTCCAAAGGGCATTGTCCGATAGTGTCTTTGGTGAAAACCAAGGGTAGACACCTTACAGCGACTCCCAATTGACAAGCTCTGTCTGCTCCTGGAAGCAGTTGCATTTGAACACAAGGTGTCATGTGCTCGTAACCTCTGACACCACAAGTATCACCACACACCACACACACACCACACAACAAACACCACAAACACAAACCACAACACACCCACACCACAACACACACACACACAACACACACACACACACAACACCACACACACACACAACACACAACACACACACAAACACACAACACAAACACATGTGAATATGACAAGATGTATATGATGACAGTACATTTTGAGTGTAATGTTTTTGGTTTGTAAATGTATTCATTGTTTTGCTAACTATAATTAAGGGCGTTGTTTGAGCCCAACGTATTATTTCATTCAGTAATTGATAAATGATTTATGATGGAAATGATTTGGGTTTCCATTGGAATATGTTTTGTAAATGATTGTTAGAATGTGAAATATGATCTGTGTCCTTGTACATTGTGTTTGTATGAAGTCGTGTAATGAGGACACCGGCGAGCTCGAGACCTGGGGCCTGTTCTACGAAGCTGGTTCAACCTAACCTGGATATGTTTGAGTTAGCCGGTTGGCCTAATCCAAAACATACGCGCTCTCGCTAAGCGGTCCTACGACGCGGGTTATCAAGTGGATCGCTCAAGCCAGCCGTGTCCTATCTAGTTAGGTGTTCACATGAGAGGGGTGGTATCTGGAGCATTCGACCAATCACAGACATGGAGAAGCGCACTGACAGCGCAGCGTCATACTTCCTGAATGAAAAGTCAACTATAATATTAGACATATGAAGAAGTTAAAGTTTAAACATCCATGACTTAAACACTTGATCCAGGATCAAAGCCACAGAGCTGCACCTGCAAGGTGAACACAGCTGGGAACAGAACAAGTGTTTGAATGCGTACATTAACAGCTTTATGATATCACTGCCCGTCTAAGACACCATCTGACTTTCATTACATTTGACTCCAGTGTTTCCTCAACTTAATGTGTTGCTTCAAATAATGCTTCTGCATCCAGTCTGTGACGCTGTGAGTGTTGCACGGCCAGATACGGCTCAGCTGACTCAGATCAGGAGATGATACATTATGAAGTGATATGGACTGTACTTAATGTGACTCTGATCCGGTTACTTATGTTGTGGCAGATATTTCAGTAAGCTTTCTTAACGCTAATGTTATAATAGTCAGATTGCTCTGAAGATGGAGCTGATATTCTATTCATGTTCACGTTCACACAGTCGCTGATTGTTTCCGGCCGTCTTTCCTGCGACGGCAGCTTTCTCCTGTAATATGACTTGATCGCTTTAAACTCGCACACTGAGCTCTGATTGGTCAGCAGGCGGTGCTCTCACTGAGTTGATCTCTTAGCCTGCAACCTAACCTGCTCCGGAGCAGGTTAGCCGCTCAGCATCAGTTACCATGGAGATCTAGCCGCTAAGAAGAGAACCAGCTTCGTAGGACCGGAAACCCAGAGTTACCCTGAAGTTAGCCGCTAAGAGAACATCCTGCTTCGTAGGACAGGCCTCAGGTGAGACGGGGAGCGGAACAGCTTTTCCACCGCAAATTGTAAACAGAGATTAGTGTTGCAAATTGGACTGCAAAGTATAGTTTATATAGGAAAGCATATCGCCGAAATATTGATTTAGATTTGTTATTTTGAGACGATAGTCAATACTCTTTTGTTAATAAATGACATGTTTTGACTGAAAACCTTCGGCTGCTTGTTGCTTTGGATTGCGTGTCGTCAACCCCGCTCTATAGTGGCAAGAGGAAACATTGATGCCATTACTGTGTGTGTGTGTGTGTGTGTGTGTGTGTGTGTGTGTGTGTGTGTGTGTGTGTGTGTGTGTGTGTGTGTGTGTGGTGGTGTGTGTGTGTGTGTAG